>NC_045139.1:21718819-22020089 GCF_008831285.2 Nymphaea colorata | reverse complement strand
AAGTTGGTTTTCTCCGAAGCTCTCTCGATCACTCTTTGTTTATCTATCGCACTGGAGAAGCTACCACCTGGTTACTTATCTATGTTGATGATATTGTTATAACTGGGAATTCTTCTTCACATATATCTTATGTTAAAGGTATGTTGAAGCAAGAATTCAAGATGAAGGATCTGGGAGAATTACGATATTTTTTGGGTGTTGAACTTGACAGGACAAATGATAGTTTGACTCTTACACAGCACAAGTATACCCTTGATGTTTTGGACAGGGCAGGTATGACTAATTGCAAACCCATCACTACCCCCAGTGTTCTGAATACTAAATTGACTGCATCTGATGGAACTGCTGCATATTCCAATCCCACATTCTATCGCAGCATTGTTGGTATGTTACAATATCTTACCTTTACTCGCCCAGACATAGTATATGCTGTAAATCAGATTTCTCAGTTCATGCATGCACCCACTGAAGGACATATGGATGCTGCTAAGCGGATCCTACGGTATCTCAAAGCTACTCTTGGAGATGGACTAGTCTACACCAAATGTTTCAATGTTTCTTTTGGACATAGCATATATACATATACTGATGCCGACTGGGCAGGCGATCCCGATGACCGACGATCAGTTTCAGGTTTCTGTCTCTTTCTTGATTCTAATCTCATTTGTTGGAGCAGTAAAAAGCAGCGTGCTGTTGCACGATCTAGCACTGAGGCAGAGTATAGAGCAATGACTGCAGGGACGGCTGAAGCGTCATGGTTACGTCATTTACTTGGGGAGCTCAATCTTCCTATTGTTCGGTCATCATTACTATGTGACAATCAAAGTGCGATAAAAATTGCTTTCAATCCCATTTTGCATAATCGCACCAAACATATAGAGATTGATCAACATTTCATTCGTCAGAAGGTTGAAGAAGCCGAGATCTTGCCTACTTATATATCCACCAATGAACAGATAGCTGATCTTTTTACCAAAGGTCTCACAGGGCAGCATTTTTGGGATTTGAAGAACAAGTTGTGCATGATCAAATCTCATGCACAACTTGAGGGGAGCTGTTAGCGTATGGGGATCGGGTCTGTTCAGACCCGATCCATTCTCCTTATATCCACACGCCTAAAGTTACTAGGCGGTGGCTCTCTTGTAATATTTTATAATTTTATGTACAAATCTGTTGTAACCTATTAGGGTTATTCTTTTAATTAAAGATTAAGGAACGCAGGGCTGTGTTAAGCCGGCTGCTCCCTTTCCTCCATCGTCTTCTTTCATCCTCTCCTCTCAATATATCTGTTTTGCATACGGAGGGACGAGTACTTTGTGAAGATTCTTACACTACTTGGGTCGGATTGATGTCAACCAGGCCGAGACACCAGATGAGACAAAGGCTAATCATGCTCTTGCAGTTATTGGCGATACAGGTAACTCTTCTATGGGGGAATGGATTGTGGATAGTGGTGCCACTCACCACATGACAGGTAACCCAAAATTATTTCAGGAATATAAGTTATCTTCGGGAAGAGAACGAGTTTCTCTCGCAGATGGGTCCTCTACTGTTTTGGCAGGCGAAGGGACTCTGTCCTTGTTGGACAAATTTCATGTGCGGGGAGCATTACATGTTCCCCAGTTTCCCTTAAATCTCTTGTCAGTTAGTAAACTTACTAAAGAGCTGAACTGTGAACTCATTTTTTCTGCCAACCGTTGTGTTTTGCAGGACTTGGTGACAGGAAAGAGGATTGAGATTGGTTTGGCGTCTGAAGGCCTAGATTGTCTTCTTATGGCCTAGATTGTCTTCCCATACATGTGGCTACAGCTCTTGTGACAGCGATCAGCAAGACAGAGAAACGAAGAGAATATTGTCTTCAGTCCTTCTTGTACTGGCATGAACGTTTTGGGCATTTACCTTTTGGGATTTTGAAACAGTTGTTCCCCGATTTGTGTTCTTCTTGAATGTCTTTAATTTCCTGTGATGTGTGTCAGTTTGCCAAACATGTGAGGGCTTCGTACCCTATTTCTACTAGCTGTGTTAATGAAGTTTTTTCCTTGGTTCACTCAGATGTGTGGGGGCCTTCGGGAATTCATACCCGTCAAGGTTTTCAATACTTTATCACTTTTATTGATGACTTCTCTCGGGCTACTTTTGTGTACTTGTTAAGGGATCGCAGTGAGGTTCCTCATATCATAGAGACCTTCATTTCTCTTGTGTATACTCAATATGGTGGGACTATTAAAACCTTTCGGTCCGATAATGCCCGTGAGTATATGTGTCAGTCGGTTGAGGATTTTCTTCAAAAAAGAGGGATTGTTCATGAGACATCCTGTAGTTATACTCCCCCACAAAATGGGGTGACTGAAAGGAAAAATCACCAGCTTCTTAATGTCACCAGGGCTCTTTTGTTTCAGAGAAAACTTCCTAAACACTATTGGGGTGATGCAGTTCTTACTAGTGCGTATCTCATCAATCGCATGCCCAGTCGTGTTCTGAATGGTCGGACTCCCCATTCGTTACTTCCCGGCAGTCGTCAACCATTTCTACTCCCCCCTCGTGTTTTTGGCTGTGTGTGTTTTATACATAATCACAATCCCAATATTAAGAAACTTGATCCCAGGTCTATCAAAGGTGTGTTTGTTGGGTATTCTCCTACTCAGAAAGGATACAGATGTATTGACCCCACCACTGACCGAGTCTATGTTATGAGGGATGTTACCTTCTTGGAACATGCCTCTTACTTTGGTAAGAATCCTCTTCAGGGGGAGAAGTCTGTGGTTAGGGAAGAGTATTCTCAGAGTCAGGAGCTTCAATTTACAGATTTCTTGGACTACAGGAAAGCAGAATCTCTCACTGTTGTTGATGTGCCTGAAAAGGAGGAAGGGTGTGACACTGAGAAGGAAGGCCATCGTTTGTTTGGACAGGTCTATTCTAGACGAGGTGCTCGGATAGAGGAGGTGACTTGTGGTGCGAAATCTTATTCCAATCCCAATGCCACTCCTTCCCTGGATGAACCAAGTCCGACCTTGAAGACTGAAGATGAGGTTGAAAAGGAAAATGAAGATCTTTCCATTGTCCTGAGAAAGGGTGTCAGGTCATGTACTCAACACCCTATTGGTAATTTTGTATCTTATTCCAGACTTGGCAAGGATTACAAGTGTTTTGTTTCTTCTCTTTCTTTGGCTGTGATTCCCAGGACCGTTGCTGAAGCTCAAAGTGATTCCAAGTGGGATGATGCTATGAAAGAAGAAATGGAAGCCTTGAGAAGAAACATGACATGGGAGGTTGTGAAGATTCCTGGCGGCTCACTTGGTTGGATCCAAATGGGTGTATACCATCAAGTACAAACCAGCTGGGAGTGTTGAAAGCTATGTCACATAGGTACGGGTACGAGTGCGGGTACGGGTGCCGGTGCGGGTACGGGTACGAACCATTTTTAAAAAACTTGGGTACGGGGGTACGGCCGTACACACACATGCACATACATATATATGTCAAAAAATTTCAAACAGAATAACCTATTCGCACATATATATCAAAAAAGTACAAACAAAATAACATATTCATAAATCATAATCCAAAACTTACCATTTTTTATTCTCATTCTCCTCAGTCGCAAATTTACTGCTCAACTGAGGCCGAAGAAAATCACGCGTGTACAGAAGCATAAGTACAAACAAAGGAACAACATAAACTTTTACATAACAAGATAAAGGAGCTAGCGAAGCAAAAAACAAATCCCAACACTACTAAGCAAGAATGAAGAAAAAAGAGGGAAGTGGGACATTAAAATGAGGGTTTCGAAAATTTTAACGTTAAAATGGTTTAAAAAGTGAAAATGTAAAAATCATTAACATTAAAATCAGACAAATTTGGGCTCAGTCAACTTTGACCGAGTCTAAAAAAGGTCAAAAATGACATTGGGTGCGTTGACTGCACCCGGTACGGTCAATGCAGTACCCTGCCGTACCCAGGGCCGTACCCGTACCCATACCCGTGTCGTACCGTACCCGTAGGAGGAGTACCCGTACCATACGGGTACTCCTCCTTAGGAGGAGTACCCGTGTGACAGAGGTTGAAAGATATAAAGCTCGTCTTGTGGCCAAGGGGTTTAGCCAAAAATATGGGATTGATTACTTGGAGACATTTGCACCTGTCGCGAAAATGAAGACAGTCAGAGTTGTTATATCCCTAGCTGTGATGAAGGAGTGGAAGATGTACTAACTAGATGTTAGGAATGCCTTCCTCAATGGTGACCTCGAAGAAGAAGTATATATGCATATGCCTCCAGGATATGAAGAACCAGAGAAATATTGTAAGCTGAAAAAGGCCTTATATGGCCTCAAGCAGTCGCCTAGAGCATGGTTCGAACGACTGAGACGAGTAATGCAACATCATGGGTACAAACAAGGGAATGGAGACCACACTCTATTCGTGAAGAAAAAGGAGGGCAGAGTCACTCTTTTACTTGTCTATGTGGATGACATGATTGTCACAGGCAATGATGAGGAGGAGATCATCAAGTTAAAAGGGTTACTGGCTACGGAATTTGATCTCAAGGATCTTGGCAAGCTGAGGTATTTTCTTGGTATTGAGATTGCTAGATCGAGTACTGGTCTTGTGCTAAACCAAAGGAAATACACATTAGATCTGTTGGAAGAGACTGGTAAGTTGGGGTGTAGGCCTGCTTCTACCCCACTTGACATCGGGCACAAATTGAGTCTTAGGGATGGAGAGCTGCTCTGTGAATAAGCTAAGGGAAGATATCAACGTCTGGTTGGGAAGTTGATTTACCTTACCCTCACGAGACCTGATATCACTTTCGCGGTAAATGTATAGAGTCAATTCATGCATGCTCCTACTGATGCACATCTGAAGGCTGTGGACAGAGTATTATGTTACTTGAAGAGAAATCCTGATAAGAGATTCTTGTATGTAAAACAAGAGACTGTAGAGTTCGAGGGGTATTCTGATGCAGACTGGGCAGGATGTGCTGACACCAGACGATCTACTACAGGGTACTGTGTCTACCTGGGAGGAAACCTTGTAGTATGGAGGAGCAAGAGACAGGATGTATGTTCACGATCTAGTGCAGAGGCAGAATATAGAGCCGTTGCGATGGGAGTGTCAGAGTTACTATGGTTAAAAATATTGCTGACTGATATTGGCATAGAGATTGAAGGACCTATGAAGATGTACTGTGATAACAAGTTTGCAATCAATCTAGCCAACAACCCTGTTCTACACGACAGAACCAAGCATGTTGAGATTGATCGTCACTTTATTCGTGAAAGAATTGATGTCAAAGAGTTGATCCTTCCTTACATGAAGTCTGAAGACCAAACCGTTGATGTTCTGACGAAGGCTCTATCCTTGACTTCGTTCGAGAGAAATGTATTCAAGTTGGGCATGTTTGATATGTATGCTCAACTTGAGGGGGAGTGTTGACGGATATTGGTGTACGGGTCTAGGTCTGGACCCGATCCAGTATGTCCTAATTAGGGCATATTTATACCATTGTAACCCTAATCTTCTGTGTGAATGAAATCTTAAGAGAGAGAGTGTCTGGCTGCTAGTGGGCACCAGCTCCTCATCCGTGGTTTTTTTCCTCTTGTTGAGGGTTTTTTCCACGTTACATCATGTTCCTCGTTTTGTTTTCTCTGTGTTCGTGTTTCTACAAGTATGAGTAATTTTTAGCACACAAAGCCTCACAAGCTTCAGCTTCCACAGCTTTGACTGATCGAGCCTTCTTAGCAAGTACATCCACGTTTGATTCAGGTATTTCTTGGATTATTGATTCAGGAGCATCGAGACATTTTTGCAGTAGGCCTGGGTCTTTCATTACGTTATATAGATTTCCTCAACCACGTCATGTCAAAATTGCAGATGGTAGAATGTCACCCATACTGGGTTATGGATATGTGAAGCTTTCTCAGTCTATCACTATTCCACATGTTTTATATGCCCCTGAATTTCCATCTCATTTGCTCTCTGTCAAACAGTTGACTACTGATTTACATTGTCGCATTATTTTTTACCCTGGTTCATACTCTTTTTAGGACTTGCAAACTGGGAAGACGATTGGTGGCGGCTATGAGAAAGGGGGCGTCTACATCCTGTCGGCTCCTATGGGTCTTGCTGCTACCTCCTCTACATCAGAGTCTACATTCTTCCAGTGGCATCTCAGGCTTGGTCATCCTTTAGCGCCCAAGCTCCGTTCTATCCTACCTAATCTTTCAGTCCCAGAGTCTTTTCAGTGTGAAGCTTGTCAATTTGGCAAGCACACTCGTAGTAGTTTTCCTTCGAGTCTTAGTCCTTCAAGTCAAGGGTTATTTGATCTTCTCCATGTTGATGTGTGGGGGCCTAGCAGGATTGCTAGCCGAGCTAAGTTTAGGTATTTTCTGGTCGTTGTTGATGATTACTCTCGAGTCAGTTGGGTATTCCTTTTGAAGGAAAGGTCTGAAGTAATTTGTATTCTCAAAAACTTGATTATTGAAATAAAAACTCAGTTTGGTTCTGTGGTTAAGTGTATTCGCACTGATAATGCTCTCGAGTTCAAATCATCTATCTTAATGTCCTTTTATGCTGAAAATGGTATCTCTCCTCAATTTACATGCCCTCATACCTCACAACAGAATGGAGTCGCCAAACGAAAACATAGGCAACTTCTAACAGTTGCTCGTACCCTAATGCTTCATAATCATGTACCTGCATACTTGTGGGGTGATGCCATACTCATGGCTTGTTACCTGACAAATCGTTTACCTTCATCCTCTATTGAGAACAAAGTACCTATTAAACTTGTGTATCCCAATCGAAGCTTATTTCTTGTTGCACCTAAAGTGTTTGGGTGTACCTGTTTTGTTCACATTCTTGAGCCTAAACATGATAAACTTTCTGCTCAAGCCATTAAGTGTATGTTTGTTGGTTATCCTAGAAACCAAAAAGGGTACAAGTGCTTTGACCCGGTACCTCAAAAAGAGTATATTAGTGCGGATGTCACTTTTTTCGAGTCTCAGTCTTACTTTAGTACTACTTCTGTGTCATCTGAGATGCCATGTCCTATTCCTCTACCTATTCCTCCTGTCCCATTGCAATCTTTTCCTTCTCCTACTCCGACTATGAATAGGTTCCAGGACCATCCGTTGGTCTACACTCGGCGACTGGACCCCTCTCATGGTCGACCATCAGACTCTTCTCAGGACGTGAGCTCCACTGAAGTAAGTATACCTGATGTTGATCCTTCACAGGACTTGCCTATAGCCTTGCGCAAAGGCAAGAGATAGTGTACCATGCAACCCATCTCTCACTTTATTTCCACTGACCTTCTTGATGACAATTTACAACAGTTTCTTAAGGCTTTGTCAGTTCATACTGTACCAACTTGTCATCAATAGGCATTACTAGACTGTGAATGGCGGAAAGCTATGGAAGATGAGATAGATGCTCTTGTACAGCGTGGTAACTGGAAATTGGTTGATCCACCTGAAATTATGGCATTGTTGGCTCCAAATCGGTATTTACAGTCAAGTATCATTCAGATGGATCATTAGAGCGATATAAAGCTCGATTAGTGGCTAAAGGTTACACTCAAACATATGGAGTTGACTTTTTTGAGACGTTCTCTCCTGTGGCCAGGTTGGGCACTATTCGCCTCATTATTTTTGTTGCGGTACACTCTGATTGGCCTATGTATCAGCTTGATGTGAAGAATGCCTTTATGGTGATCTTGAGGAGACTGTATATATGCAGCAACCCCCAGGGTTCCAGCGATAGGGGGAGTGTAGTAAAGTGTGTCGACTGAAGAAGGCTATGTATGGACTCAAACAAAGTCCCAAGGCGTGGTTCCACTAGAGGTGGTTTCACAATGTGGATTTGAAAGATCTCCTTTGGATCATTCTCTATTCATCAAGAAGACCTCCAAAGGTCTAGTTGTCATCATAGTATATGTTGATGACATTATCTTGACAGGAGATTGTCATCAAGAAATCTCTGCTGCAAAGGCTTTCCTTCAAAAGCATTTTGTCACGAAGGATCTTGGTCACTTAAGATATTTCCTTGGGATTGAAGTTGTGCAGAACAAAGAAGGTATAGTAATGTCTCAAAGAAAGTATGTCCTTGACCTACTGCAGGATACAAGAATGCTAGGGACCAAGCCAGCTAATCTCTCTATGAATCCATGTATTCATCTTCATGATAATCAATCAGAACTAGTAGATTCACGATCTTACAGGTCTCTCATTGGAAAACTTCTTTATGTTACTATAACAAGACCAAACATTAGCTTTGTTGTTGGGAAATTAAGCCAGTTTATGGAAAAGCCTAGAAAAGTCCACTGGGATTTTGCGTTGATGGTGTTGAAATACCTAAAGTCATCCCCATGCTAAGTTGTTGCTTACAGTGACGTTGACTATGCAGGATCTGTTGATGATAGAAAATGATAAGATTAGAAAGAATAATATTTGATTAACCTCGAAATCTGCCCTAACTCCTCTTTATATAGACTAGAGGAGAGAGAGAAGTTACAAGAGAACCATCTAAAGGAAAAGTTATTACAAAAGTACCCTCTTAAACCTAAAACTGAATATAAACACATCTTAACACTCCCCCTCAAGTTGGAGCGTATATGTCAAATAGGCTCAACTTGGAACAGCAGCTTTGGAATGGTCCCCTTGCAAGAGCCTTAGTAAAGATATCAGCCGTTTGCCCTGTAGTTGAAATGTGTGAGGTACTTACAAACCCCTTTTGAATCATGTCTCTGGTATAGTGACAATCTACTTCAACATGCTTGGTTCTTTCATGAAAAGCCGGATTATTAGCAATAAACAGTGCAGCTTTGTTATCACATAACAGATGCATAGGAAGAGGCACTTCGACAGTAAGATCCAACATCAGGGATCTAACCCACATAACTTCAGCAGTACCCTGAGCCATAGCTCTATACTCAGATTCTGCACTTGATCTGGCAACCACAGTTTGCTTCTTACTCTTCCATGTAACCAAGTTGGATCCAATAAACACACAAAATCCAGTAGTGGATTTTCTGTCCGAGGGGCATCCTGCATAGTTGGCATCAACATACACAGATATAGTGAGTGAGGTACCATTCTGAAAGAAGAGTCCCGTTCCTGGTGAATTCTTTAGATACCTAAGAATCATCATAGCAGCATCCCAATGAACTTTCTTGGGCTTATCCATAAATTGACTCACTCTGCTAACAGCATAGGCAATGTCAGGTCGAGTAACAGTGATGTATAGGAGCTTCCCAACAATCCCTCTATACTGTCTCGCATCAACATCTTCAGTATCATCATCATACAAGCAGGTATTGATATCCATAGGCGTGGATGCAGGTCGACACCCCAGCATCCCTGTCTCTTGCAAAACATCAGTAACGTATTTCCTCTGGCACATGATAAGGCCCTTTTGATTTCTGGCAAACTCAATACCGAGGAAATAACGTAGTTCACCAAGGTCCTTGGTGACAAAGTGTTGTCCAAGGACATCCTTGATGTTGGAAATCCCCTGATCATCATCCCCTGTAACAATGATATCATCAACATAGACAAGAACTATCACCGTACCTGTAGAAGTCTTCTTGACAAAGAGGGAATGGTCGGCCGAAGAGCGTCTGAAGCCCTCATTCTCAATATTCTCTGACAATTTCTGAAACCAAGCTCGAGGACTCTGTTTCAGACCATAAATCGCCTTTCGCAATCTGCACACTTTCTGACACTCCCCCTCAGCAACAAACCCTGGTGGTTGCTGCATATACACTTCTTCATGTAAGTCACCATAGAGAAAGGCATTTTTGACATCAAGCTGTGATAGGGACCAATTCTTGCTGACAGCCACAGCAAGGAGAATCCGTAAAGAAGCATGTCGTGCCACAGGAGAGAAGGTATCATAATAATCAACCCCATAAGTTTGGGTATAGCCTTTTGCAACCAGACGAGCCTTATATCTGTCAATGCTGCCATCCGCTCTGTATTTGATAGTAAAGACCCATCTGCAACCAACAATGGCTGCATCAGCTGAAGGAGTAACAAGTGTCCAGGTGCCTCTAGACTGAAGAGCATCCATCTCTTCTTGCATAGCTGCGGCCCATTTGGGATCAGAGAGAGCATCCATGGGATTCTGTGGAAGAGCAATAGCCGACAGCCCCTTTACAAACTGTCGGTACATAGGGGTGAGTCTATCCATGGATAAATGACCAGAGATAGGATGCAAAGTGCAACTGCGTTTGCCTTTCCTTTGAACAATGGGCATATCAAGTTCATTAGGAGCATGAACATGCTCGTGACATTCTCCTATGTCATCATTACATAAAAACTCGTCAGTTGAGTTTGTGTCAGGAATTACCTTGGGCGTGCTGGGTGAAGGCACAGGTGCACATTGAACAGGCGCAACAGGTTTAGTACGACGTTGGTAGACAGCCCCAAAACGTGGATCTACTGGTTTTGGACAACTCATGAGAGGTAGAGGAAAATGGACTTCATCATTCAATTCAGGCGCCCTTAATTGAGTTCCATTGGGGGAGAAGAAAGAGGTTGATTCAAAAAATGTAACATCAGCACTCACATAATACCGACGAGTAGAAGGATCATAACATCGATATCCCTTTTGAGTGCGGGAATAACCAACAAAGATCGTTTTGATGGCCCGAGGAGACAACTTATCTCGCCCAGGACCAAGCAACTGAACAAAGGCAACACATCCAAAAACACGAGGTGGAACAGAAAACAAGTCTCTGTTAGGAAAGAGGACAGAGATAGGAATAAGGTCTCCCAACACAGATGACGGCATACGATTAATAAGATAGCATGCTGTGAGAACAGCATCTCCCCAGTAAGAATGGGGAACATGGCTATGTATGATAATGGTTCTGGCAACATCAAGAATATGACGGTGTTTCCGTTCAGCAACCCCATTTTGTTGGGAGGTATAGGCACAAGAGGTTTGGTGGATGATACCCTTATCCCTGAAAAATTGTTCTAAAGAGGAAGCACAGAACTCAAGAGCATTGTCAGAGCGCACAATTTTGACACAAGTATCAAACTGAGTCAGAATTTCATTGATAAAATTTTTGATTACATGACCCACTTCAGATTTATGCTTCATAAGAAAAACCCAACTAACACGACTATGGTCATCGACAGCAACAAGATAATATCGATGACCTTGAAGATCAGGTGTACGACTCGGACCCCAAACATCAAAATGAAGTAACTCAAACACAGAATGGCTACTTCTACTGGGCCGCGGAGGAAAGGATGACCGATGGTGTTTGCCCAACTGACAAGACTCGCATTGAAAAGAGGACTTAGGAGACAGCTGAGGAAGAACATGCAGCAGTTTCTGAAACGGTAGATGTCCAAAACGTAAATGCCAAGTATAAGCCGAGGATGAGGACGACCCGGCAGAGGTAGACCCAGCAAAGGGAAAGGGATGCACTAGCCTGTAAAGACCTCCCTGTTCACGGCCACTGCCAATCACCCTGCCCGTCAGTATATCCTGAAACACAAGAGAAGAGGAGTCAAATATCGCACGACAGTTTAAATCTCTGGTAATCTGACTGATAGACAGTAGGCTATGTGGGAATTCTGGTGCATGAAGAACATGTTGCAACGGCAATGATGAAGTAAGTTGGACCTCTCCATGTCCAACAACTGGAGAATATTTGCCATCTGCTAGAATAACCGAGCGACCAGGTGGAGTAGGGACATAAGAAGTAAACTGGGCCTTGTCTCCACAGAGATGGGTCGATGCACCCGAATCAATGAGCCAATCTGTAGTGTCAGTAGCAGAGTCAGAATACATACCAGATGAAGACGCACTGGCAGCAGTAGTGATAGTAGAGGTGGTCGGATCAGGAGCTTGTTGAGTTCTATCACCAATCAAGTTTCTCAACTGAGAGATAATATCATCTGCACGTAACTCACTGGAGGAAACAGTATGCTGAGGCTTAGGCTGCTCTGGAGAATCAGTAAATACAGTCTGATTTGCAACAGCTGGACAACCATGTTTCTGCCAACACTTATCCACAGTGTGACCAATGCGATGACAAAACTGACATACTGGGCGCGAAGTGGTATTGCCACGACCACGGTATCCTCGTCCTCTGGCAAAGAGGGACCCACCTCTGCCACGAGTAGCAAGCATAGCAGAAGTGGTATCAAGAACAGTCGACGCAGGGATTGGAATTCTGCTTAGCCTACTATAAGCCTCATCAATAGGAGGAATCGAGGGACTAGTGAGCATCTGATTCTTTGCTGATTCATAAACAGAGTCTAATCCAGAGAGAAATACCCCTACCATAAGCATATCTCTATATGCCTTTTGTTGTTCACACTTACATGCAGGAAAGTAGCTATTTAGTCTCTCAAACATGGACTTGAGACTAGAATAATAAGTATGAAGAGGTCGACCATCTTGTCGCATCTGATGAATATCATGATGAAGCTGCATAATTCTTGTTTCATTCCTTGCTTGTGAATAGGTGGCTGCAAGGGAATCCCACATATCCTTTGCACTTTCCTTATGCAAGACTTCATTTGCAATGTCTTGAGAAAGAGTACCAACAATCCATACCATAACCAACGAATTATCTTTAAACCAAGTAGTATATTTTCCTACCTTCTGTACGGGCTCGGGCTCCAATATGAGATGTTCCTTCTCATGAGCGATCAAGGTTCTTTTTACTTGCATGGCCCACATCTCGTAATTTCCCCCATCCATTTTGGTGATAATGCTAGAAAATGGGGAACACTTCATCTCTCCCGACGATGCAAAGGAAGAGGTATTAGCTCCACTGCTAATTTCAGACATCTTTCAACACAAAGGAGGACACCGAGCCACGGAATAAGAAGTGCAGGCAACAAGGAATATAATCACATATGTAAAGACAGCATGCTGATCATCGAGCAATAGCAGTCAAACACACGAAGTAATCCATAAGTCTGATCGGCTGGAACGAAACTGACAATGCTGATCAGACACAAGCCGACGAAGAAGAATGAAGAGAGATACCAGAGACGACAACGAAGCAGCGGTGGCAGGTAGCGGCGGAGCAGCGACGGTGCAGGGCAGCAGCGAAGCAGCGGCGGTGCAGAGATGCTGCGAGAGCAGGCAGAAACTAGGAGCGAAGATGGGCGGAGATAGCAGCGACGGGCGGAGATGCTGCGAGACGCGAGCAGGCGGCGGCGGGCGATGACGCTAGGGCGATGACGGTCGTGGTCAGGCGGCGACGGACGGAGAGGGCAGCGATGCAAGCGGCGGCGACGGGTGGAGTGGAGACAGCAGAGGCGATGCAGCGTGCAGCGGCGAAGATGACAGCAATGGCTGGCGGAGGCGTCGGGCGGACACGAGCGGGCAGAGGAAGCGCAGCGATGGGCGCGGTCAGGCGGCGGGTTGCGCCGCTCAATCGGCGCGCCGAGGAGGAGACGGCTGCTGCTCTGATACCATGATAAGATTAGAAAGAATAATATTTGATTAACCTCGAAATCTGCCCTAACTCCTCTTTATATAGACTAGAGGAGAGAGAGAAGTTACAAGAGAACCATCTAAAGGAAAAGTTATTACAAAAGTACCCTCTTAAACCTAAAACTGAATATAAACACATCTTAACAGAAAATCCACAACTGGCTTCTGTATCTTTGTTGGGGGCAATCTCATATCATGGAGAAGCAAAAAACAAAAATGTAGTCTCAAGATCAAGTGCAGAACCTGAATATAGAGCAATGGCTCAAACAGCGACTGAGATGACGTGAGTTAAATCTATGCTAACAAATATGAGTATTCATATTCCTCTTCCTATGAAAATGTATTGTGATAACAAGGCTGCCACTTATATTGCAAACAAACCAGTATTTCATGAAAGAACTAAGCACATTGAGGTGGATTGTCATTATGTTCAGGATCTTATAAAAGAAGGTGTGGTGTCTACGGTTCATGTAGCTTCTGAAGATCAGACAACAGATATGTTTACTAAGGCTCTTCCAATTGGTGATTTCTCTAGATGTTGTGACAAGCTGAGCATGGTTGATATCTATGCTCCAGCTTGAGGGGGAGCGTTGAAATCAGAAAGTTTATTTTTAAGTATGGTAGTTTTATGACTGTTGACGGGTTTTGTTGTTCGGGTCCGGATCCGTACCCGATCCGGTTTGTCCTAATTAGGACTACTTATACTTCTGTAAACCCTAATCTTTGAGTTAATGAAGTGTTGAAGAGAGAGAGTGTCTGGAGGCTAGTGGGCACCAGACCTCCTCACCCGTGGTTTTTCTTCCCTCGAGTCGAGGGTTTTCCACGTTACATCCGTGTGCTTTCTTCTTCTCTCGTGCACATTTTGTTTCTACATGGTATCAGAGCCGTCGGACTTGGAGAAAACAAAATCTGTTTTTTGTTCTATGGTTGTGAAGTTCCAACCCTGACTGCCGCCGCCGCTACCACCGTCGCCGTCGCTACCACCACCGCCGCCGCTGCCCTTGCTGCGCCGCCGCTGTCCTGGCCGTGACCGTGACCACCGCCGCTGTCGCCGCACCGTGGCCGCGTGACTGCCTCCGTCGCTGCCCCGCCGTGGCTGTGACCGCTGCTGCGTCGCTGGTGTCGTGACTGCCGACGCCAACGTCTCTGCTGACGCCTCTGCCGACGCCGACGTCCGACCACCGACGCCGACGTCCGACGCCGTCGCCTCTTCTCGGCGCGCGCTGCCAAGCGCGGCCCTCTGCTTCCGCCGCTTCCTGCTGCTTCCGCAGCTCCCGCCACTTCCGCCGTTGATCCCCGACTGCGTCATCTCACCTCTTCTCTCGGTTACTGCTGCTGTGTGTGTTCTTTGGCAGCCACTTCTACCTCGTGATCATGGCTGACTCGTCTTCTTCTTCAGTCAACACTACTCTGCCTGATGTTGTGTCTGCGCGGACTGATCATGTACCGGTTCAGGTTACCACCATTCAACTTACCAAGGAGAACTATTCCCGATGGTCTGCTGCGATTACCATGGGGATTGCTGGGCGAGGACGCATTGCCTATGTGAATGGGAGAAAGGTTGAACCTGCTGCAGATAGTCTGGCTTGGGATACATGGTTTCTTGAAGACAACCAGGTCAAAACCTGGATTGTCAATTCAGTGTCCCCGGATATCCAACCCCTCATTCTTCGTAAGAAGACTGCAAGGGATATGTGGATTATTTTGGAGCAGATGTATGGCCAAAAGAAAAGGAAAGTTCGTGTGTATCAACTTATGAAGGATGTGTATTCCCTGCGACAAGGTGCTCTCTCGGTTGCAGACTTTTATGCAGCATTAAAATCTAAGTGGGAGGACCTTGACTATCACTCTGATATTCCATGGAGGTGTCCTCACGACCAGATGCAGTACATGACTGATAAATGGGAAAACAGGGTATTCCTTTTCTTATCCGGACTGAATGATGACTTTGAAAATATAAGGGGTCAGATTCTTAACTCTGACGAATCATTTAGTATTGAAGATGTCTATTCCCGTGTTGAAGCTGAAGAACAGAGAAGGCTGCTCTCTAGTGGACGAAAGGGGGAAGAACAGTCTGCCTATGTTAGCCGTGCCCCTGTTGGAACTCCTCGTTCTTCCCGAAAATGTACTCATTGCAAAAAACTTGGTCATACTAGGGATTTTTGTTGGGACCTGTATCCAGAGAAGAAGGATAGTAGGGGGAGGTCTTCGAGTGGAAAGAAGCCTGTATCGTCTGCAACAAGTCTGAGTGATGGGAAAGGTTCTATTTCTGCAGAGCAGATTCGTGAGCTACGAGCATATTTGAGCAAGATTGATGTTGGTCAGGCAGATACACCAGATGAGGTGAAGATCAATCAGGCATTGGCTGTTTCAGGGGGAGAAGGTACTTCTTCTATGGGTGAATGGATTGTTGACAGCGGTGCCACTCATCACATGACTGGCAACCCCAAGCTTTTCCATGACTACAAGCTATCCTCGGGAAAGGAACGTGTGTCCCTTGCCGATGGTTCCTTTACTTCAGTGGCAGGGAAAGGGAGTCTTTCCTTGTTAAATAATTTTTTAGTTCATGATGCCTTACATGTTCCTCATCTTCCCTTAAATTTGTTATCTGTTAGTAAGATTACCAAGGAACTGAAGTGTGAGCTTATATTTTCTGAAAAACGTTGTGTTTTGCAGGACTTGGTGACAGGGAAGAGGATTGGGATTGGTTTGGTGTCTGATGGGCTGTATCGGCTTCCTATACGCGTTGTCACAGCTCTTATGTCAGCAGTCAGCAGAACAGAGAAGGAGGAAGAGTGTCGTCAGTTATTTTTGTTTTGGCATGAACGCCTTGGTCATCTCCCATTTGGGATTTTGAAACATTTGTTCCCTGAACTATGTTCTAGTTTAAACATTTCCATGTTATCATGTGATGTGTGTCAGTTTGCGAAGCATGTTAGAGCTTCTTATCCAATTTCAAATAGTCGTTCTAATAAAGCTTTCTCCTTGGTTCATTCTGATGTGTGGGGGCCTTCGGACATTCATTCTCGTGGTGGTTTTCAATACTTTATAACCTTTATAGATGATTATTCAAGATGTACCTTTGTGTATTTGTTGAAAGATCGTAGTGAGGTGCCTCACATTATTGAAACTTTCATCCTCCTAGTGGAAAACCAATATGGAAATTCTGTCAAGACTTTTCGGTCTGATAATGCTCGTGAATATCTGTGTCTCACTGTTGAAGAATTCTTTCGAAAGAGGGGGATTGTTCATGAGACATCCTGTAGTTATACCCCCCTCAAAATGGGGTTGCTGAGAGGAAAAATCGTCAGTTGCTCAATGTCACCCGAGCCATACTGTTCCAAAGACATCTCCCAAAATACTATTGGGGTGATGCAATCCTTACTAGTGTCTACTTGATTAATCGCATGCCCACTCGTGTGCTAAAGGGTCGTACTCCATACTCTATGCTTCCAGGGAGTAGTCAACCTTTTCATCTTCCTCCTCGAGTCTTTGGATGTGTGTGTTTCATACATAACCACAGCCCCAATGTAAAAAAACTTGATCCCAAATCTATTAAGGGCGTCTTTCTTGGGTATTCTTCCACTCAAAAAGGTTATAAATGTCTAGATCCTACCACTGGTCGTCTTCACATTACCAAAGATGTCACATTCTTGGAACATGTCTCCTATTTTGGTGAGAATTCTCTTCAGGGGGAGAAATTAATGTCTAAGGAAGAGTATTCTCCCACACAGGAAATTCAGTTTACAGACTTTATGGATTACAGGCGTGAAGAGAATCCTGTTGCCAAGGTGCTTGGCAAAGATGAAGATGGCAAAGATGAAGAGGGGACGACTACTGATGTACATGAACAGGAGAAGGAGGGAGAGCATCCTTTGGTGACAGAACAAGAGGGTAATCGTATGTTTGGACAGGTGTATTCCAGGAGAAGAGCTTGTACTGACAAGGTGATTGATGATGAGGAGGTTACACCGAATCCCAATCCTACTTCTTCCTTGGATGATCCAAGTCGTGTTCAGAAGCAAGATGTTGGAAAAGAAAAGGAGGATCTTCCTATTGCCTTGAGAAAGGGGGTCAGGTCATGTACCCAGCACCCTATTGGTAACTTCGTATCTTACTCTAGATTGAGCACTGACTATAAATGTTTTGTATCCTCCTTGGCTGTGGTTGTGATTCCCAGGAATGCTACAGAGGCTCAGGGTGACACTAAGTGGTCTCATGCAATGAAAGAAGAGATGGAAGCTTTAGACAGAAATCAGACATGGGAGGTGGTTGATATTCCTGAAGCAGCCCACTTGGTTGGGTCGAAGTGGGTCTACACTGTTAAGTACAAACCAGATGGTAGCATTGAAAGGTACAAAGCACGATTGGTGGCCAAGGGGTTCAGTCAGAAATATGGGATCGACTACTTAGAGACGTTTGCTCCTGTTGCAAAGATGAAGACTGTTAGAGTTATTATTTCATTGGCGGTGCTGAAGGGTTGGGAGATGTGCCAACTTGATGTAAAAAATGCCTTTCTCAATGGAGATCTCGAAGAGGAAGTGTACATGTGCATGCCACCAGGTTTTGAGAAGCCTGGAAAATGTTGTAAATTGAAGAAAGCTTTGTATGGGCTGAAACAGTCTCCCCGAGCATGGTTTGAACGGCTCAGACTTGTTATGAAGAAACATGGCTACAAACAAGGAAATGGAGATCATACCCTGTTTGTAAAGAGAAGAGAGAGTAAAGTTACTCTACTATTGGTTTATGTTGATGATATGATTGTTACAGGTGATGATAAGGAAGAGATAGCAAGATTAAAGGGTTTACTATCTACTGAATTCGATCTAAAAGATCTTGGTAAGCTGAAGTATTTTCTGGGTATTGAAATTGCTAGATCAGGTACAACTCTTGTACTTAGTCAAAGGAAGTATACCCTGGATCTACTAAAGGAGACAGGAAAACTGGGATGCAGACCAGCCTCTACTCCTATAGATGCTGGGCATAAACTTGGTAGCAAAGATGGAGAACTGTTGGGTGAAGAAGCTAAAGGGAGATATCAACGTCTAGTTGGCAAACTGATTTATCTCACTCTGACTAGACCTGATATCACATTTGCTGTAAATGTGATGAGCCAGTTCATGCATGCACCTACAGATATGCACTTGAAGGCTGTAGATAGAATTTTGTGCTACTTGAAGAAGAATCCCGGAAAGGGACTTCTATATGTGCAACAAAGATCTATTGAAGTTGAAGGGTATTCTGATGCAGACTGGGCAGGCTGTGTTGACACCAGAAGATCTACTTCAGGATACTGCGTCTACTTGGGGGGAAATTTGGTTGTTTGGAGAAGCAAGAGACAAGATGTGTGTTCCCGCTCGAGTGCAGAGGCTGAATATAGGGCTGTGGCTACTGGGGTATCAGAATTGTTATGGCTGAAGATCTTACTGACAGATATTGGAATAGAGATTGAAGGGCCTATGAGGATGTATTGTGATAATAAGTCTGCAATTAACTTGGCTAACAACCCGGTTCTTCATGATCGAACAAAGCATGTGGAGATCGACCGTCACTTCATCAGAGAAAGAATTGATGCTAAGGAATTAACGCTACCTTACATGAAGTCTGAAGACCAAACTGCTGATGTCCTAACCAAGGCCTTAAGTGTAACTCCATTTGAGAGAAATGTATCCAAGTTGGGCATGTTTGATATGTATGCCCAACTTGAGGGGGAGTGTTGACGGGTTTTGTTGTTCGGGTCCGGATCCGTACCCGATCCGGTTTGTCCTAATTAGGACTACTTATACTTCTGTAAACCCTAATCTTTGAGTTAATGAAGTGTTGAAGAGAGAGAGTGTCTGGAGGCTAGTGGGCACCAGACCTCCTCACCCGTGGTTTTTCTTCCCTCGAGTCGAGGGTTTTCCACGTTACATCCGTGTGCTTTCTTCTTCTCTCGTGCACATTTTGTTTCTACAATGACTATTTAAAAGTTAGAGTCCCCTTTCGTCATTTTACAATTTTAGATGTCTTACTTATGTAACAGCCACAGCCGTGCCCTAATCTCTCTTTAAGTAGAGATTAGGGCACGATATGAAGAACAATCTCCTTTCTCTCTCTCTCTCTCTCTCTTTCCTTCCTTCCTCCATCGTGTAACAATTGCCACTGCCAATCATCTACTGTTGCATCCCGCCTGAGGGTTCTACTCTCTTACGCAGCTGTCGTCGCTGCTTCTGTCTGCAACAGAACCGTTGTTGCTTCAGCCGCTATCACCTGCGTGCAGCTGCCTCTCTTACTTGCCGCTGCCACCTGCGCTTACTTTTGTCGCTGCTGCCGCATGTGCCTACTTCTACCGTCGCTGCCTGTGCAGTTACAGTTGCTGCTTCTATCTGTAGCTACTATCACTGCTTTTGCCGCAGCTGCCATTGCTGCTTCGTCGTGCTTGGACTTGATCCTTGGTGCCCGTTTGACTTTTTTCTCTTTTTTTTAAAAAAAAAGGTCATTGCACTATGATGGCTGAATAAGATTCATCGACTGTTAGTACTGACCGGGCAGATATTGGGGTCTCCAAAACTGAAAATATTCCCGTTCAGGTCACCACTATTTGTCTCACCAAGGATAATTATCTTCAATGGTCCACCGCAATCTATGGGGATTGTTGATCAGAGGCAACTTCCTTATGTCAATGGGAAGAAGACTGAACCACTTGAGGCTAGCCCAGCATGGGATATGTGGTTTCTTGAGGACAACTAAGTCAAAACCTGGATTGTCAACTCTATGTCTTCTGATATTCAACCCCTCATTCTTCGTAAGAAGACTGCCAGGAATATGTGGGTTAATTTAGGACAGATGTAGGGTCACAAGAAGAAGTATGTTCGTGTGTATCAGCTGATGAAAGATGTCTATGCCCTACGACAAGAAGAACTTTCTGGGGCAGACTTTTATGTGGCGTTGAAATCAAAATGGGAGGAAACTTGACTACTACTTCGATAATACTTGGAATTGTCCCCAAGACTAGCTGCGTAATTGGGCCAATGAATGGAAGAACAAAGTGGTTTTGTTCTTGGCTGGACTGAATGATGAATTTGAAGGCATTAAAGGTCAAATTCTTAATTCAAAAGATATGGTCAGTATTAAAGATGTCTATTCTCGCATTGAGACTGAAGAGCAGCAACATCATGTTATAATAGGGAAAATAGGGGCTCATTCCACATGTAGTGAGAGGTCTGCCTTTGTTAGCCGATCTCCTATGGGGGCTACCCGACCCTCTCGAAAATGTATTCACTGCAAGAAAACCGGTCACCCCATTGAGTTCTGTTGGGATTTGTATCCTGAGAAGAAGAATAGTTGTGGAAAAGCCTCTAGTGGGAAGAAGTCTATTTCTGAAGTTACTAATCCAAATGGGGAAAAAACAACAATCTCTGCCGATCAGATTCGTGAACTTCGTGCATACCTGAGTCGAATTGAAATTAGTTAGGCTGAGTCATCAGATGATGTGAAAGTCGATCGTGCTTTTGTTATCTCTGACGAAAAAGGTAATTCTTGTATAGGAGAGTGGATTGTTGACAGTGGTGTTACCCACTATATGACCGGCAATCCTAAGTTTTTTCATAAATATAAGTTCTCATCTGGGAAGGAACAAGTTTCTCTTGCCGATGGTTCCTCTATTTTTGCAGCCAGGAAAGGGAGTCTTTCACTTTTAAACTAGTTCACAATGCCTTACATGTTCCTCACTTTCCCTTAAACCTCTTGTCAGTTAGCAAGATTACGAATTGCGAACTTATTTTTTCTGCTAATCATTGTGTCTTGTAGGACTTGGTGACAAGGAAGAGGAATGAGATTGGTTTGGTTCCTGAGGGGTTATATCGATTACCCATGTGTGTTGCCACAACTTTCATGACAGCGGTTAGCAAAACAAAGAAGAGTAGAGAGGACTTCCTTCAGCTGGTTTTGCGATGGCATGAGCGCCTTGGGCATCTTCCTTTTGGAATACTTAGACAGTTGTTTCCTGATTTATATTTTAGTCTCGATATGACTATGTTATCTTGTGATGTGTGTCATTTGGCTGGACACGTTAGGGCTTCGTACCCTATATCTACAAGTCATTTTAATGAAGTTTTTGCTTTGATCCATTCAAATGTGTGGGGGTCTTCGGGAATTCCTTCTTGCGATGGTTTTCAGTACTGTATAACTTTTATAGATGATTGCTCTTGTAACACCTTTGTGTACTTGCTGAAGGACCGTAGTGAAGTGTCTAATGTTATAAAGACTTTCATCATTCTTGTGGAAACTCAGTTTAAAACATCTGTTAAGACCTTCCACTCTGGCAATGCACGTGAGTATATGTGTTTGTCGATAGTTTCTTTCGGCAAAGGGGGATTGTTCATGAGACATCTTATAGTTATACCCCTCCTCAAAATGAGGTTGTTGAACGAAAGAATCATCAGTTGCTAAATGTCCCCAGGGCCCTCTTGTTCCAATGGCATCTTTCAAAAAAGTATTAAGGGGATGTTGTGTTCACGAGTGCGCATTTGATTAATCGTATGCCTAGTCATGTGTTGAATGGGCGAACGCCTCATTCTATGTTAGCAGGGAGTCATCAACCTTTTTCTCTTCCACCTCAGGTCTTTAGTTGTGTCTGTTTTATTCACAATCACAGTCCTAATATTAAAAAAGTTGATCTGAGGTCGATTAATGGTGTGTTTCTAAGTTAATCTTGTACTCAAAAAGGACATAAGTGCCTAGACCCTTGGTCGTGTTTATGTTACCAAAGATGTGACCTTCCTAGAACATATTTCTTATTTTGGTGAGAATTCTCTTCAAAGAGAGAGGTCCACAACAAGAGAAGAGTATTCTCCAAATCAAGAGATTCTGTTTATAGATTTTCTGGAGTACAAAAAAGAAGAGATTCAGTTTATAGACCTTTTAGAGCACAACAAGGATGATGGTTGCTCAACTGGAAATGAGGAGGAACGTGATATGTAGAAGGTCCAAATCAAACGGTAATGGCTTCCACGAATTGGTTCTAGTGCGGTTTTTCCCGCTGAGTGACGATCCAACGGTACCAACGTATGGCTAGGCCCTCAAGGTGGATTGCGGCATGCCCAACACGCTGCTCCAAGGCAATTCCTTGGCAATCAAAGTATTGTTCTGCCCTAAAAATCCAGCTGAGGGGATCTTCGCCTGAAATTTAGGAAAGTCCATTTTCAACGGTCTGCGTAGTCCTACATTTTCCCCACTGCGTCGCTTTATTCGTTGTTCTTTATTCACTCTGTCTCTGACGAATCTGCTTTTGTACGTGGTATTTCTTTATAATATATTCCAATCAATCACAGCTTTTCCATGATAATGGTAGTGATTGAAGTATTCACTGGAATTATTATCCTAAAGATTTACTTCGCACAATTCTTTACCCTTTCTGCATTCTGCACACTTATGCTCTGGGTATTTTTGCATGAACTGGCAATATTCCTTGAGATTTCTCGTTCTCATCAATGGTCCTTTTATTGCTCTAGTCTGTGGTGGTCTATCTGGCATTATCAGTGTTTCTAGCCACCTTAAAATCTCCTTTTTACTTCCTTCTTTCGTTTTTAATGACAATGAATAGGTGATTTGTCCATTTCTTGCTTCGTACATCCATACATTGGGTTTTTGGTACTGCTGTAGCAATTCTTCAAAAATTACTTGTAAATCTCTGGGCCTTTTCCTAATAAAGAAGTCTTTCATTTATGGCGATAGTATCTCTTCCTGTGGTTGGTAATCTGGTTGCACAAGCTCTTTTGTTAGTCCTATCTTGACGGCATATATGGCATGAAGTATCCTGTTCTCAATATTTCTGCTTGGCAGCATATATTCTTAGAAAGATAAGAGGTGCTTTTGTCACTTCTAGGTACCATTTTGCTGCTTTGCACAATTCTGGAATTTCTTCTAGTTCTTTAGCATTGCTGGTGTAAACAGTGTGAAGTAATCCATAACTGTGCATCATCTTTACTAGGTTTGGGTCTGTGTTTGGATAGACTATCATTTTCTTTCTCCATGGGTATGGTATGGTAATATAGCCTTTTCCTGGTGAGGTATTCTTTTCTCTAGGGTTTTTGTTTAGGTAGTCACAAACTTTTTTCAAGTTTCTTATGTAGTTATTAATTATCATAGATTGGCGTGTTGTTTTCTCCTTCTGGATAGTTTCCAGATAAGTTTGGGTTTGGGGTGGTGTGAACAGACTCGGTTTAATTTGTACAATAGGTATCTGGAATCTTTGGTTTAGGTTTGTATCTTTGAACCTTGGTTTGAATATGATTTTTGACTCGGTTATTTCTTGTAATGGCTTTGGTTCTAGGATTTCTATTTTAGTTTCTAGTTTTGGTGTCTACATCATGATTTCTGGGACTTTCTGGGGATTTTCTATTTCGGTTTTCCATTTCAAGAGTTCTCTGATTTGGGTTTGTAACTGGGCTATCTGGGTTTGATGTTCTTCTAATTCCATTCTGATTATCTGCACAAGTAAAAAGTTGCGTTATTGAGATTAATTTTTCTGAGAGGCTCAGTATGGTGACCACAACTCAGTTTGTAGTGTGTGTAGTGTGCTAATTGGTTCTTATATATGGTTCAGTTGTTTTTGCGATCTGTATCGCAATTCATCACTTTTGGATAGTGACTATCCATAAATGGATTTGATTAGTCTTTACCAGTAGCCGTTTGCTCTGGACTAGTCGTATTTTTCTTAACCAAATAAGGTTTTCGGTAAATACGATTACCGTTGTTACTGCTTTCTGCAGTTATAGTATAACTGGTATCCAGTAGTGTGTGCTTTTTGTGTTTAATTTGTTCATGTAAATAGTACTTTCTTCCTAGTTACAATCTCATGTTCCTGGACAGACAATCTGCATAGCAGTTTTCATTAGTCCTGATCACTTCAATGACAAAATCAAATAATTTTATGTTGTTGACCAGCCTTCTTATTTCTTTCTTTACAATCGAGTTTTCTAACTTTGCACCTAACCAATGTCTTACTTGTGTATTATCAGTTCTGACTTTGAACTTAGTATAGACTACATATATTTCAAAATGTCTAAGTGACTGGTATAATCCTAAAAGTTCTTTTCGGTTTATTTCCCATTTTGCTTTGTTTTCTTTAAAGCTTCCTGAGTGATATCTACATAGATATTCATTCTTATTATTTTCATACATGTATTTTAATACCGATCCATAAGTATATTCTGAAGCATCGGATTCTATAATCCATATAAATGGTTTCTGTTCATTTGGAAATTCTAGTTTAGGTAAGTTTTTACACACTGTCTTGATTTGGTTGATATGTTGTTTGTCTTCTTCTGTCCAATAATATTCTTTGTCTTTTTTCAGTTTTTCTTGGAGAGGTTTACAATGTTTTGCTAGGTGTGGTATATATTCTCTGACTTGGTTTACTAGTCCTAAGAATGATTGTAACTTCTTTTTAGTATCAAGTTCTTCTGTTTGTGCTATTTTTTGAACAATATGGGTTTGCATTTTAATGTCTGCTTTGTCTATTTCTATTCTTAGGAAGTCAATCTGTTTTTTCCAAATGACTGCTTTGTTTTTACTTAAAGCTATTCCTGCCTTGTTCGCATATTTTATGAATTCATTTAGCAACTCATAATGGTCTTCCTGTGTGTGACTGAAAAGTAGTATATCGTCTATATATATTACAGAATTTCTTAACCCTTTAAATTGTTCGTCCATGAAACTTTGGAATCTTCTATGAGCATTTTTGTATCCAAATGGTAGTACATTCCATTCATAAAATCCGTTTGGAACTATGAATGTTGTTAGTTTTTTACTTTCTTCTTCGAGTTTTAAATGGTAAAATCCACTTTTGCAATCAAATTTACTAAAATATTGGTATCCTGATATTTGTTTAAGTTTTAGTATTTTATTTGGAATTTGGTAATTATAAGTTTTAACTTTTGCGTTTAAATTTCTATAATCTATAACCATTCTAGTTTTTCCTCTCTTTTGTTCACTGTGCTTATTAACAATGAATGTTGGGTTGTTATGTTTTGAGTTTGACTTTTGTATATATCCTTCTTTTAATAGTTCATTTATGTGTAAATCGAATTCTTTTATATCATCAGGTATGTATTTTAAAGGTGGTTGTGTTATTATACTATCTTCTTTTATCAATTCTATTTTTACTGTTGTTTTATGCTTGTCCCAATATTGTAATGGATTTTCCGAGTACAATTGTTCTAACCTTTTTTCTATATTGGCTAGTTCATTTATTTCATAAACGTTTATGGTGATGGTATATATTTTTGGGTTATTTTACTATCTCCTTTTATCCAGGGTGTTTGTTTTCTCTCATTGTTTTTTACTATAAATGCATTGATTTTTTCTTTACAAGGTGTAGTTAGTATTAAGTATTTTTCTATGATGTTTATAGGTAGGTAATTGTTTAAGAAAGGCATACCCAATATGATATCTTTGTAATGTAATTCAAAAGCATAAATTCTATTAATTTTTATTACCTTTTTTCAGATTTGTATATTTACATTTTCGGCTTTGTAATTTATTAGTGTTTTGGCTCCATTAAATCCTCTAACTTCCAAAGGGTTATCTAATTTTTCCCATTCATTATCTGGTAAGCAATTCTTTTTACATAAGTTTATTTGGGCTCCCGTGTCTATATATGCTGTATAATATATATTATGATATCCTCGAGGTATAACTTTTATTAATATATATATATATAAACTTGTTTTTACTAATATTCATTCGGTGTCACTTGACTCTTTATCACCATAGTATCTTCTCTCAAATGCTCTATAGGTAAGATATTCTACTCTTTTTTCTTTTTCTTCCCAGTATTCCATAAACTTCCATTTTGCAACTGCTCTTGCTCGTAAATAGGTAAAGAAATGCCTCCTGTAGTCTTTAAATTTCTTTCTAATCACCATTTTTCCCAATTTTCCTATAAATCTGAGTACCCATATGTAAATTCTAAATAATCTTCCTATCCTATTTCGTACAAAGTTCTTAGTGTTTCTATTATATGCTTGTACACTTGTAGTTGAAAACATTATGTTTCATCATATGATATATCTGACATTGATTCATCTGAGTCTATGTTTCTAATCTCTCTAATCCATCTATCATGTTTTTTATGTATTAGTGGATCAATAAATTGTCTAACTATTACCATCTTTTTTAACAGTAATACCCATTTGTTTCGGGTAGCAATAACTTTTCGTCTATCATTTACATTGATTGGTACAATATATGTTAGTCCTGGTTCTAATTTAATCATTTTATCCTTCCATTCTATTGATTATATTTCTCCACATTATGTCATCGTCATAGTCGTAGTAGTCATTTTCGTAATCTGTATAGTCCTCTGTATGATAATCCTCATTATCATAGCCTGATAGTATGGTCAACCTTTGTTCTTCTTCTTCTACCATGTCTTTTAGGTTGTTAATGAATCGTTTTACTAATATGTATAGCTTTAATATGTTAGCTAATTTCTCTTTCCTAATTTTCTTTTCCTCTAATGCTCTGTCTAATGCCTTTTTCATATCCTGTTCGAAATTTTTAGTATTTATTTGGCTAATCACCAAAACTTCTTAATATTATTATGCGTTTTCCTAGATGTTCAATTTCTAGTGTATATTTTTCAATCCTAAAGTTTTCGTATTTATTTAGCCACTTGTTGCCTAATATGATTCCTGTTAAACTGTCATTTCTCAATGCTTGTATTTCGAATTCTACTTCAAACATATAATCGGCTATCTTAATTTCCTTGCTCACTTTCCCCATGCTTCTTATGATGTTTCCCTGGATATCCTTGTATCTATGCTCACTTGGTGATACTATATCATTATTTATCATGTCTGGTGTGATATAATTTTCTTCTGATCCTGTATCTATCAATATTTTCTTTATCATATTTTCTATAGTTCCTTTAACATGGAATTGTTTTTGGTGACTAGTTTCTCCTGACGTACTGACACTTAGTCTTTGTTTGATAATTTGTAATTCATTTTGTCCATCTTCTACGTAATATGATTCATCATCGTTTATTATTGTTATTAATTGTTTGAATGGATTGTCAATTTGTACTGTGCCATTTGTTTTTCGTTTTGTTGATATTTTATGTTTATTTGTTACTATGTACATATTTTTCCCTTTGATAGTCATCACTTTACAACCTTTCTCGAGTTTTATTCTTGATAGTTTCCAGTATAATACTAGACTTCTATCTATGTGTTTGTCTGTTAGACTTATAGTATAGTTAGGTTTTACAATAAACTTTAGTTTTTGATAAATTAGGTTTCCTTTAACTTTTGCTATTATAGCTTTCTCTACTGGGTAGATTATTCTATCGTCTGATAAATAAGGTTTCCAATAGAGTATCTATACCTTCTTTGAAACAAGCTTTTACTAAGATTTCTATTCCTCCAAAATATATATATTTTATAGCATTTTTTATTTTTAGTTGTTTTAGTTATTCTTGGATTCCTTGTCTACTAATAAGTGGTACTCTAGTTGTCCCTTCAGATAATCCTGCATGTTCTATGTCTATTACGTGTTCTCGTTGGTTGATAATATAGTATTCTTCTTCTTTTTTCTTATGCAATGTTTTTATTACTGGTATTTTCTTTATTAACGGAAAGTCAAATATTTTTTCCGTGCTAATGTCCAATTCTTGGTTCTCTATTTGCTTGAATATTTTTTCATCAAAAATGACTCGTTGTAGTGTGTAATCTTCTGTCAACTCCTCTTGGTATCTAATATCTTGTGGCTTTTTTATTTTTTCACTCATTTTCACTACTATTTGTTTCGTATATTGCCTCATTATCGGATATTTTTATTTCACTAAGTTCTTCAATATTAATGTAATCGTCTTCTATTGTATTTACTAATTTTTGTTTTATCGGTTGTCTACAGTTTTTTGCTATATGTCCTATTTTTCCATAGTTATAACATTTACAACTTGTTGGGTTTTTGGTATATTTATTTTTATTTTTAATATAGTACCTTTTCTTTAGGTACTTGTTTTTATATTTTTTATAGTAATGTTTGAGCTTCCTATATTTTTTATTGTATTTTCTTGATTTATAATAAGTTTTACATCCTAATTGAGGTGTAATATGTTCTTCACAACACTTATATGGTAATTTTATTATTAGTTTTAGTTTTTTAGACTTTACAAACCATGTTCTTAGAAATTTTATTCTTGATCCTAATATATCTTCTTTAGGTTTATTTTCTTGGAACACTTTTATTACTTGTCCATAAACTATCGGTGGTAATTTTGAAAAGAACAAATCTAAATATCTAGGTTTTTCTTCTAAAGTTATATTTGCTTGGTAATAATATTTACTGAACAGTTCTACATACTCTTCTAAGTAGCACATGTCACATATCGTTAAATTTAAAATATTTTGTCTTGCATTTATTTTAATTTGGTCTTCATATATTTTTTCAATATTCGAATGCGAGAATTCTGCTTTAATAGATCCTAAGTATTTTTCTAAAATGTCTAACGGGTTTGTAGTAATCGCTCCTTTACTATCTGTGTCTGCTCTTAGAGATTCTTTTGAAGAATTAGGTAACTGGTCGAACCATAAATATATATTTCCTACTAATGAATTTTCTATATACGCTGGTACATGTTTAATTTCTATTTTACTTTCTGTAATGCGTTTACTCATTTCTGCTTTCCATATTTGTAATAAAACTAGTATGTTGTTTGTGTTATCTAAATTTAATATTCTTTGTTTCCATTCTTTTTCTTCGATTTTTGTTTTTAGCCTAGATTTCCAAATTCTTTTCTATCTTTCATTTTTACTATAATCATCATAGTGTCTATTTCTACTCGGATTTCCTTTATGTGTTCTTGGACCTGCTGGATATTCTTCTTTAATTTTTATCTCTTCTTTAGGCGTTGTGTTCATATTTATTTTCATGTCTGTTATTGATTCATTTTCTCCTTGGTTAATCAGTTTTGTATAAGTTACACTTGGTTCGTAGTTTTCTGTTTCAATCTCGTCTTCTGTTTCTAAGTCTCGTATACTATTTGTTTCTACCATATTTATCTCTCTGTGTTTTTGCAAATTATCTAACATTTAATCTAATTTTTTATTTGTTTGTTCAAACTTTTGGTCTATTTTATCTATTAATTTTTCTAACAGTTCTATAACTTTATCCATTTTTTCTTCCAGACGCGCTGGGCAACCTTGCACCGACTGTTCTTGATCGGCAGGGTAACCTTCATATTGCTACGTCTTCAATTTAGGCTTAGGCTTATTTTCCTCGTTAAGTCTTCTTATCCTATCTAGTACTGTTTCGGTATTCATTCTTCCTCATCTATTATTAGGTACATATCATCCTGATTTAACTCTAAAAATTTTCGTTCTAAGTTTGTTTCAATTACTCGGCATTTCTGTCCGAATACAAAAAATTTCTTGGAATCTATTTCATATTCTGATTTGTTCATATAAACGACTCTGTTATGACTCTTCCAATAATTAGGTCTTGCTTATACATAGCTGTTAGATATTTTATCTCTCTTTCAACTATCTAGTCTGAAATATACAGTTTTTCTGGTTCTCGTTCTACCTTTTGGATTTCGGGTTTCTTTTGGTCTATGTTTCTTAGGATATCAGTGAGTTGATTACTTATACGTTTTTGATTTTCCAAAATTATTTTTAAGTCATACAATATTTTTTCAAATTCTGTTTTATCCATATTTTGTGAAGGGTTTTCCTGTTCGAGAAGTGCAAACATTTCCATTCTCATGTATGTGCTTTGTGTCCTATGATCTATCGAATTGCAATAACTGAAATAACCTTCATCCTTTATATGATCTGATAGGCTCAAGACTCATCCTTAGTGTGTTTCCCTCATGACATGACCATCTCACTTTCCCCGATCGGCTTCTGCCTTTGTGGGTACTCGTCTGGGGTCTTTCCTTCTTGGGTTACACATTCAGATTCCTCTTTTACCATTCAGTCATATAAGCGAACTCAGGTGAACTTCAACTTAAACAATTAATAGAAATCAAGACTACTCTACACATGCATGAAGATCAAAATGTTAACACATACTCGTAAGGAAAACTAACACTTTTATTTCATAATTAAAGCAAACATACTTACAGTTATTTCATCAATCCCTGACGAGGTTGATGATACCTTACTACTGCTTGTCTCCGGAACAAACTCCATGAGACTACTTACTAGACTATATAGTTACAACACACTCAAGCTCTCAAGCTCTGATACCAAAATACACAGATGAACAGACGACACTCAAGATCTAGAGAACATAAGGAAAGATGATGTCCTGATTCATGCTGCTTTCATTATATAGACCTCTGAGGCGGAGATCTGCGGCTCAAGTTTTTTTTCGTTAGCATCTAGATGTGTGGCTGAGATGTCTTCTTTTCTTAGTGCGATCTGCTTTTATTCGTTCTGTCTCTGCACTGTTCTTTATTCGCTGTGGCTGAGATGTCTTCTTTTTCTTAGTGCGATCTACTTTTATTCGTTCTGTCTTTGATGATTCTGCTTTATTCACTGTTCTTTATCTGCTCTATCTCTAACGAATATGAAGGCTGGGTGTGTGGGTTCATACTTGGTTCATGGGGAGGAACAAGAGTGTTTTGATGCGAGTTGCTTGCATCAAACTTGTGGAGAACCTCACATCCTTGTTCTACTGCACCATCAAAAGTTATGAAGACAAACAAAGTCTCCCCCTCTCGGAAAAGCATATTCAAGTGTGCTAGGCAGCGGCTTGAGCTCCAATGAGACTCAAGAGAGAAAGGGGTTAGTCTTTTCAATAAAGAAGGAAGAGACTTGTGAGAAACAAAAGAAGGTGAAGACACCGATATAGAAACAGATATAGATGACTCTATAACTCCAATATTCACATGAAGAGCCACAAACTCACACAACAATACCAGTATTCACATGCATCCTGAAATACCTAGGTATAGCGATGACACGTGCAACTAACATACATGCTTTTAAATAGAATCACAAGCTCAATGAAGAGAACACAACAATTAACAGTCAAACTACAACTACTTTAGCTAAGACTCAAACAAGCATGGCATCAAAGTAGTGCTCATGGCTATGAATCACGTCCCTACTATGCTACACTACAAATAAAATCTGATGACACCTAAAGAAGACAAATAAGAAGAAAATTCAGTTTAAAACCAAACTTCCACACATCTCAAACTAGATCAAAGTGTCAAGAAAATTCAATTTTAGATGTGCTCTTCACAAGCAAAAGAAATTTCAGAAGAACAAGAAAATGGATCTGTGTTGGACTTAGAGAAACGGTATTGGTTGTACAGAAAATGATGAATTAGCAGAAAAAATGATGAGAGACATGCACAAGTAGTCAAGATTTTACTTTGAATTTTGAAATAGTCAAAAGATAACCAATTCAAGCTTGAATTCGTGTTGTGCAAATAATATGACCTTCATGTACCCATTGTACCGTACATGAATGTATTTGGATATGGAAATAGTTGGATTTGGTTCTATCTATGGGTTCATAACAGTGGTCTTATGATCCATAAATTGTTGGATGTGAATATGCTTGTGAGTTTGAATCAGTTGTTTTATCTAATCCGAAAATCAGCATATTTGGATATAATTTTGGATATGGATCAGTGGTTTTACATGATCCAAAAATTGTTGGATTTGGTACTGCTTGTAGGTCTGCACTTGATTCATAGATTGTTGGATTTGTATCTAGTTGTGGATCTGGATCAGTGGTCATTTCTAATGCAGACAATATTGGATTGGGATCTAGTTGTCGTTCAACATCAATGGTCGTATCTGATCCGAAAATTGTTGCATTTGGATCTGTTTGTGAGCTTGGATCAGTGGCCTTATTTGATCTGACAATCATCAGATTTAGATTTAGTTGTTAGTGTTGATCAATGGTCTTATCTGATCGAAAATTGTTGGATTTGGTATTAGTTGTGGGGTTGCATTAGTGGTCTTATCTGATGCATAGCTTGTTGAATTTAGATATGGTCATGGTTTTGGATCAGTCATCTTATCTAATAAAAAAATTACTAGATTTAGATATGGTTGTTAGTCAACATCAGCAGGCATATCTAATCTAGAAATTGTCGGATTTGGGTTTGTTTATGGGTTTGCACGAGTGGTCTTATTTGATCTATGTAGGTCTGCATTAATGGTGATATTTGATTCATAGATTGTTGGATTTGTATCTAGTTGTAGATCTGGATCAGTGGTCATATCTAATCCAGGAAATATTGGATTTGGATCTGGTTGTCGTTCTACATCAATGGTCGTATCTGATCCGAAAATTGTTGCATTTGGATCTATTTGTGAGCTTGATTCAGTGGTCTTATCTGATCTGACAATCATTAGATTTAGATCTAGTTGTTGGTGTAGATCAGTGGTCTTATCTGATCCAAAATTGTTGGATTTGGTACTGGCAGTGAAATTGCATCAGTGGTCTTATCTGATGCATAAGTTGCTGAATTTAGATATGGTCGTGGTTCTAGATCAATTGTCTTATCTAATCTAGAAATTACTGGATTTAGATATAGTTGTTAGTCTACATCAGCAACGTATCTGATCCAAAAATTGTCACATGATTAAACAAATAATTCAACAGTAGCAAAAGCAACATACCATCAATAAACTAACAGATAATGTAGGAACTTCTAATTGTGTAGAAGCGAAAACCATACAGATGGTTTGCTAGTCTTCTTCTCATACAGGCAGACAACCACATGAGTAGCACCACCATAGAACATAGAAGTGCACAAAGATCCTCAAGTGATTTGTACATGGAAAACAAAAAGAGAATAAGGGAACACCATCAGCAAAGCCTTCAACAAACATACAACTAGAATTTTATCAAAAAGGAAGAGACGGGGAAAAAAGAAATATATCAAGAAATATATATGAGCATGTAATTTTTCATCATAAGGAAGAGACTAGGAGAAAAAAGGATATTAAATGGTTCAAACACCAAATAAAAATGTGTCTATTCATTGTAAAATGTAATATAGGTTATACATATTAAGCAAAAGAAGCACTCAATAGTTTCACTTTTGTAAATATTTTGCTCCATTCAATATAATTTATACATTGTGAAAATGCTGTCAACATTGATCTATCAATGAGCCCTCATAGTCAAGGATACTATTGCAGAATTTGTTCACCCACATACCACAAAATTAAAATACAAGAATGCACACAACGAAACACATAGACATATACAGGATATGTAGAATATGCCATCCAAAAAAATGCATTCCGTAATCTCTGGAGTTAATCTCTGGAGTTTTAAAGTGACCTGACAAACCACAAAAATGAACTTTATCACCCGACAAGTAGACATAATTTTGGGTGCATAGGCCAGATTATAAGCCCAAAACTTTTTAATTATAAGATCTGACATATGCATCAAATATATAATTAATTGTTATATCACAATTGGAATAGCCTAGACAACTGAACCTATCTTTACATCCCACTTTTGAGCATTCAAGGAAGAAAGAACTAGATTAAGCAGTCAGGATGAGAAGATTGTTAAAATTAAGACAATATATTTTTATATATATATACTATATAATATATATAAACATGTAAATTAGTTACACTCACACAGTGAGTGGTGCCAGATCTCCACAAAGTGCTGGCATGAATTCCAAAATATAAACAGCAAATCTATGAAAAGGAGGATTAAATTGCAGTATAAAATGCACGTATATATATGCACACACATATGTATATATATGTATGTATTTGAGCACATAAACCCACTTAATAGAAAGCTTATGTTTTTGTGAATGATACATTTATTTTTCATCAAGGATACATTTATTTCATCATCAAACCTTATCGATATGGTCTATCTATAGTTTGTAATAAGTCACAGCCTTGAGATCGTGTAATTCTAGCAAACAAATGGGTGCCTCAATAGCTTGAGAAATCAATGAACTCACAATATGTCAATCATGAAAAGAGTTTTTCTGCCTTTTATTCCTAAACTGCATTACCCAAGGCATAGTCCTATCAAACAAACCAAGTTGGTTGCATACTGGGCACATACTGATTGCATATAATGGAACTTCTACTGATGATGTTTCACAACATGACTGGAGAAACTCCAAGAGCACCATACCAGAGGCACACACACACACACATGTATATATATGTGTGTGCGTGTGTGTTTATCGAGAGAGAACGAGAGAGAGAGAGAGACTGATATATTTGCCATTTCTCAGGAACAATGTTTTCATATCAGCAACCTAAATTCTCATCCTAAAAGTTTTCTCGATAAAAGAGACTCTCTTAGTAGAGCCTGAGAACTTGGTCTCACTACAAGAATCTTAAAAACATCAGCATATGAAAGTTCTAACGTTTTCATTCTCCTTGACACACAACAGTTTTTTTGACCAAGCCATGTTACTGTTTTGCTAGATATCTATATATATGTTCAGGTTCAGTAAGCTCATAACATCATCACCACGTACTTAGCTAAGCATATTATTCATGGCATGTTCCACGGTAGCATTTACGACATGAGAAAATATGTACTTTGGAAGTAGAACCTGATGAAATGACAATGTCAAGCAACTTTTGAATTTCATGAAAAAACTAGTTTGTCCATCAGTCGGATGGACAGTACAATGATCAAAAACCAGAATTTCATCATATCCTGAAGATTGAATGTCCTGTACGTATGGTCTTGAAGACCTTGTGATAATAAGCCCCAAATTGAAGTTGCATTTTCAGCTCAAATATATCAGGAAAACAAGCTACCACGAATTCACATAATGCCAAAGAGCAAGCTTATGACCCGACTAGAAGAAATAACTTTTCAAGTCTAAAATAATTAATACAATTGTATACTAACAATAGTTGCTCGAGCACCAAATAGCAAATGCATATAAGTAATTGAAATTCTGGCAAGGAGCAAGGGAAATAGTTACCTAGCCGTTGGAGAATTGTACAATCCTTCTAGATGTAGGCAGGAAATGCGATATCTGTGTCGAACTTGCAGTACCTCAACACCTTCAATCTTATGGGTGTGCCCATAGCTGAATTGCCGTTGCATAGATGCATGATTATGGCTATCACTGGGTGATCACACAAAGAAGCATACTGCCTATCCAGAAAGCAAGACGGGGAAGTTTAACGATGCCTGAAATGCTGCTGCAAGCCAGAGAAACTAGTCGAGCACAAAAGCTGACCATGAAAACCACCAATTAACGGGAACACGGGGGAAGGCAAAAATAATAGCAATAGCAAGAGCAGAAGAGGAGGAGATGTGAACGGTACCGACAATGTTCGTACTTGAAACTCCTTGAGTCTGCTTGATCTGCTTGTATCGGCCAGCCATCTTGGCGAGGGCGTACGCATGGGATCCATCAGGGAGAAGGCAGGGGCCGTCTCCGTAAATTATGTAGTCGATCTTATATTCACAAAAAAGTTTGTTCATGCATTCTTCCGTTACAGGGTAAGGAGCATCTGGAATGACTTCATCCACCCACTTCACCGCTTTGACCATTATCATCCTGCGGTTGATCGGAAGGAATCAGATCGAACCAAATGGGGATCGTATCTCCCTCACCATGAGATACGAGGAGGAAGTGGAGGAAAGCCCACCCACAAAGAAATTCCACACAGCATATTTCCCTTGCGCAATGAAGTTTAAAGAAAAACAAATTTTCATCATCCTCCGATCTCTCGCCATCTCGAAACAGAGAGAGAGAGAGAGAGAACTCACCATCGGCATTGATCAGCAGATCCTCCGAAACCCAGAGGGTGAAGGTGAGGATTAGAGGAGATGAACGGGCCTAACCGCTGCCCTGGTTCCATTAGCCGCGAATGAGTTTCTTGGCTTTTAACATCTCCTTTTCAGTTACAAGCTTGTGGGCTTTAACTGAAATCTTGAAATAATAATTTTGGGTAAAGAATATATTATTAAAAAAATCAATCATCACCGTGGATGCTTTCCAGTGACCTAATGTGTAAGTTAGTAAAGATTAGCAAGAACTGCGTAACGCTTTCGAATTTCAACTCCTTGGATCTTAGGGGTTTTGAGGGTTGTAGGTAGCTTGTTACCCAGGTCTCCAAATCGCCCTAAATTCCCAGCACAGAACAAATCATATGTGATTGAATGGACCAGCTGACTCGTTTTCACCAACCAAAACCATGTTCAGAAGGATTTTAACCAAAGTTTTTGAACAAAGCATGAACTTCTAACCAAGTGGCTGCGTCCTTCTAATGACAATCTTAATTATGAACTTGGCGACAACCACTTTAACACAATATTATCAGTACAGAATTGTCGGAAGATATTCATTCACACACGCCAGTTCGGAGTCTACCTTTCAACACTCATTTTGGGTATTACAGTACGTACACTCACGCTTCCTCCTCATAGCACTTTCATGTTAGATTCTAGCATATATATATTTGATTGGGAAGGCAAATAGCGTTCCTAATCCTCAAGCTCCTCAACGTCACTGAACTCATCCGCGCTTCTCACACAAAGAATCTTTCTATTCTTTTCCTTACAACAAGGGCTTGAAACTTCCTCCTTCACCCTTAGAATAATTTGCATTGGCTATTCATGAAATTCAAAAGAAGTACATGCAAAATTATTGCCCAAAGCTGCACCTGCATAGCAAATGATCAATGGTTTAGAAAACAAAAGGACTTTAGAAAATGCTCAATAATAGAAGAATGCACTTTGAATCAAAATGACATTTCAATATTCTTTTCTTTTGTTTTAATAGAATGAGCATGTATGTGTGCATATACATTAGACAGCAAACCTGCAGTTGCTTTGCTCATGGGCATCTTTCCGTCCGGGACAAGAAACCTGCAGCTGCGGTCACTTACATTAATACAATGTGAAGACTTTGATAGCAAAAATTCGCCAATTTTGGGGTCACATGCATTAATTGTTTAAACTTACGATCCCTTGACCAATAATATCTAGCCTGCACATGTAAGAAAAAAAAAATGTTAGACTATATATTTAAAAGAAAGCTAGCAACAATGTATCCGCCAGTCGTTACTATATATATATATATATTTAAACGAAAGCTAGTGACAATGTATCTGCCAATTGTTAGCTGGCAAGCAGTTTCTGAGTTAATTAACTATAGGACTGTGATTCACGTGCATAACTTAAAAATTCGACATACCCGTACACATCCGCAATGATAATTTGTCTTCATTTGATTCTATTCCGCTTACTTTTAATTTTCTAAGGTTTTGGAAAAGCAAGCTGCGGGTGGGGGGGGAATTCCATGCAGGGGGAAATTCCATGCATTTGACTAGGAGGTGGGCTTTTCTCCAGTTGTCTTTCTAGTACATGATATTCAAATCACAATGTTTGAAGTAGTTCCAAAAATTTAAGCATGGACAGAACATTTTATAGCAATTTTCAAAAATCAACAGTCATGAAAATGCTGGAATTTTGGTGAATTAAAGAGACATTCTCGGATCACATTTATAGGTCAATTCTTAGAAAATTAACGACAGAATGTAAGAAAATTGAAGAAGGTATTTCTACACCATAAGCTGTCCAGCAAACACGGGGATGAGGTAGTCGGTGAACTTGTGGAGGTCGCAAGTAAGCAATGCGCCGAAGCAGTAGGTTATGGAGTCGTTGGTGTCGGAGCTGAACGCAAAGATGCTGCGGACATGAAGTGAGTTTCTCCCAGCAGCATTTTTAAGTATCAAGTTTCTCAAAGAATGCATTCCAGTCATTCAGTGGTATCACTATTGCCAACAAAATTGCTGCAAGGCAATGTGATTAGGGATGTTGCTTTCCATCAATCTGCATAAGGAGCATAAATTCAATCTATACCCATTTTGTCCAACAAGCAAGTATAGGCTTTGAAGAAAAAGATAATTTGGTCCTCAAGATTTGACCGACTTTATAATAATTGACTCTAAACCATAATCAGCTAAAACTAGGTCAGCTTTTAAAAAATTTGATTTTTCTTCAAAAAACATGTGACTCCTCTAATGAAATAAGGCTCAACACACACTAAATAATAACTGTCATATGCCATCGTGAGATGTCTTTCATGTTCTTCTTTGTTTTTCAAATAAATTAGAATGTCATTGATGAAAATAAGAACAAACTGATTTAAGTAAGACTTAAAATCCGGTTCATTAAATCCATGGAACTGCAGGAGCATTTGTTAGCCCAACGACATGACCAGAAACTCAAAATGTCCATAATGAGTACAAAAAGCAGTTTTAGACACATCTGACTCTTTAAATTCTTAACTGATGATACCATGATCTCAAATCAATTTTTGAAAATACACATGCACCCTTAAGTTGATCAAACAGATCATCAATGCAGGGAAAATGATACTTGTAATGTATAATCACCTATTTGCTTGTTTATAATCAATGCATAATCTGAGACTGCCATTTTTCTTTTTCATAAATAATACCAGTGCACCTCAAGGTGAAGTACTAGGTTGAATAAATTTATTATCCACCAACTCTTGCAACTAAACTTTGAACTCGTTTAATTCCGGTAAAGCCATTCAATAGGGATCAATTGTAATCAGTTGAGGCCCTAGAATGACTTCAATTGTGAGCTCAATTTCACAATTAGGTGGCAATCCATGTAATTTTCTGGGAATACATTTGGAACTCGCAAAATATAGGAACACCTCTAGCCTCTTGTATTAGAACCGGTGTATCAATTACTGATGCAAAGAAGGCATCAAACCATTTTCTTAGCATCTTCTATGCTTAAGTGGCGAGAAACCAAGGAAGTGGGTAGAATTCTTCGTTCACCTCAGAACATTGCAGCACCATTATCTGAAATATAAAAGGTGGCTTCCTTCTTATTGCAGTATATCAAAGCTCGAGGCTAAGCAATCCATGCCCAAAATAATGTCAAATTCTTGAATGTGCATGGGTGTTAAATCCACACAAATCAGAGACACGTCTCAAGAAAAAACACGCACTAGATAGACTTCCTCAACCACCACCACATTCCCTGAAGGCGAGACAACTACTAAACATGGGTGTAAAGTGTTGGGCTTTCGAGTGCAACTCTAAGTGATATAAAATCTTTTGGCCTTTGATCTATGAGAACATACATCTCCATAACATAAAAGAAATATTTACTTGAAATAACAAATGGAAAAGATACAACCTCCTAAATTAGCCTGGCAAAGACCTGGGCACTACCCCAAGTTTTAGTCTATGACGAGCTGGCATGTCCTTGACTGGCCAATGCCCAAACTGTAGACCCGCTAGAACTCAGAGTAGCTGCATCTGGCTCAGCTCCCATAAGGTGAAATCTCTATTTTGCCTCCCAAATGAATGAGACAGTTCCTTCTGATGTGTCCTGACTGCACTCATAACAACCTTGAGATCCTTTTTTACATTTTCTCGATGTTTGTGTCCATTAGTGTTACATGGTGCTATAGAACCAGGTCTCCTAACAGTCGATCCCTCACCAAAAACTGCATAGCCGTGACTCTACCTACACTATAGGGAGATCTCCTTGGTCAAGTTGTTGGGTGACTACTACCTGTATGCATAGGGCTTACTTGTGCTTCCTCAATGCAACACATCATTGTAGAAAAATGTCCACTCAAGCAAGATCCTTGGTATTATTTATTGGCACTTTTTTTCTCACACTAGTGAACACTTGATTTCTTGGAGCTACAACTCTCTATACAAGTAAATTAACACAATTATATAAGTATACTAACAACTACAAAACATGTAAAGTCATTGGCATGATCCAAGTCTTTTATAAACCGACTATAATGTCTATGGATGCTTCAAGTTACTATATTGCTAAATAAACAATGGCCAACAAAAAAGAAGAGGGAGGTATGCAACTTCCTACTAAATGCTTCTCTAAGAGCAGACACTAAAAGTGACCAAATTTTTGAAATGAAAAATGAAGACCTTTATGGGGTGTTTTGATGAACATGAAAAACATTTCATTGGAGAAGTTATTATCATAGCACACTCATCCATCAAAGGTCTAAAAAAGACTCAAAATATTTTTTTTGTTTATTAGATTTTTATGATTTTTTCCAACTTATTGTCTCATGCTTTGAAGGTGGTTTGGCAGAAGGAACATTTAATAATTGTTCCATGAATCTGGCTCTAAGATTGAGGCAGATTCATGGAACATGAAAACAAGTGTTTTATGAATATGCCCAAACTTTTAGGTTAGATTCATAAAATACTCACAGAGTGTTCATGCTACCAAAGAAACCCTTAAATCTTATAGACACTAGCTTTTTTATTCTTATAGAAACATCATATGACCATAAGGTAGGGAAGTACCTTTGGGTTTTTTTTTTTTTTTTTGGGGGGGGGGTGGTGGGGGTGGGTGGGAACCCTCTGCTGGCCTTTCCTTGGCTCCTCCCCTTGGTTTTTTCAAGTAAAATGAAACAAAAACTCTCTTTTTCTTGAGAAGTTTCAAGTACTCTGCATCCCCCCTATTTCTTTACCATGCCGCGAGTTTTTTTCTTGAAATTTTCCCTTGCCAAGCGTTCTGATAAAACGGTTTGATTATGGCATTTGAGATATATAGTTTAGGAAAGGTCATCTAAGGTACACATTTGGTCATGAAATCACACTTGTGCAGGAAGGTCTTTCAAAAGATATAAAAAATTTCAACTAAATCATTTTGCTATTAAAGTATAGTTAAGAGAAAGTGTTATTATCCGTTGAAAGAAGGGTCGAAGCATGAAAAAGGAAGAGTGGAATCGGAAAAAACTTCAAAAATATCTAGTAAGACGAGGACATTATAAAAATATCTCTTATCAGTTGGGTGGGGTAATTGAAAAGTTGGTCAGAAACTTAAATATGACTTGAAAAGTTTCCCGTAAATATATAAACAATTAAAATACGTTAATTTTGGAATATGAAGAGCCCATTTTTCTTTTTTCTTAATTGTCTAAAATGAACATGTTAATGGGGGGTTTGTATGATACCCCAAATCAGTTTTTGGAGGCAAAATTTGGTTTTGCTTTTTAAAACAAAATTTTTAGAGTGAAATATTTGAGTGTCATTGAAATTGAGTTTCAGAAAAACTCAATTTTAGTCAAACAAACGTTTGTTTAAAGAAAAAGTGAAAAGCCTGACCGTTTCAATATTATACATAGAAAAAAAAAATTCACAGAAAACCAAGTTTTGAGTAAACAAGTTTTAAAAACTCATCAAAAATACAAAACTTGGTAAGATGATCCCGTTAAAATTGGATCGTGAATGCCCTTCGTGCTATTTTATGATTAATTCAATATTAAATAAAATTATTGTAGCCCAAACTTGAAGAACTAGTTTAGGGAGCAATGACGACTCGTGTGAACCGACCATGTGCTTCTTTAATTACAGCACACGGCATTATGGCGCCTCCTTTTACTGAGGGTGTAGCGATAAAACCATAGAAACAGGAAGCCTCGGTTCCATCGACGGGCACACCCTGCATCTTCTCCTCTGCTTCCTTTGAAAGCAAACAGCAAGCACCTGGTCAGTCTCTTGACGAACTGCTGTTGACAAAACCGTATCGACGTTCGTAACTTCATCATTTCTTGGCGCCTCTTTCCCACCTGGCAACTCTCCACAGCGGCATTTCCAGAGCCATGGCTGCCGCCGCTTCCTCCTCAGTCTTCAAGCCCACAGGGGTCCTCTCCAAATCTTCTGTCCCGGCTCGCGTGCTAGCTCCTTTCCATCTTAGGATCCCATTTCAAGGAAACCAACTTCATCATCTGCCGATATCGTGCCGCAGGCCCATCTCTTCTCCTAGAGTTTCCGGTACTTGCGGTGTTTGTGCTTGATTCTTTTGTGGAACTCTGTGGTTTTGGCGCTTTTCATGGATTCTTACGATGACATTAATCTTCTTATTGGTTTCTGTTTGATGCTCATGACAGTTAGTTTTCGAGTAGGCGTGATCAAACTGCCCTTTCTGGTGTTAGGATGATTGGTCCTTTTGTATAGCCTAGGGATCTCGTTTGGATCTCTATATATATAAAACTTTTGGACATGCAGTTCCATTTTTATTTTTCTTTCCCACCCTCACCTTTTCTTCTCCGTATATTAGCTGCCAGGAAAAAGAAAGTGCAGCTCGGATCTGAAGAAAAAAACCAATATACGAGAAGAAAAGTTGAGGGTGGGAAAGACAAATAAAAATAGAACTGTACGTCAAAAGCTGCTTTTTGTTTTTCGCACTTGGCTACTCTCACTTGGTTTTCCGTTTTCAACCATAAGCTGTTTGTAACGAGGTTTTACTTGCTATTTTTTTTCATGCAAATTGAAATTCAATGGTTAGTTGCTTATCTCAAGGGTAATCCAAAGAGAAGTGGTCTGAAAATACCTTTTCTCATATCCTCAAACGATGTTTGGCTTGGGCTAATGGTCACATCACGAACATGGAGCAGGACAGCGACTAGATCTTCTTTTTGGGTTGAGAATCTTGAGATATAGGGCCACTGCCATCTCTCTTGTATACTCTTTGGGAAGTTTGATTACTACTGGTGAAACCAATTCCTCATTTCTGCATTGAAAGAGATGTGTGCTAACTGCTAAGGCAATACCTTAGACGTTTCGTGAATTTGTTGATCTGAACTATTTATTCGGCTTCTTTCAGTGTCAATATATCCATTCTAATGACATGGAGAGGAATAGGAAGAAATACTAGAGATCATCAAATTCACTAAACGTCTAAAATTCTTGCCTGATAAATATCTCCAACAATATGACAATGTGGAATTAGTGTTACCAAACTTATGTTGAATCATGTACGCAAATTTAGTTTACAATTGCATTGAGATTTTAGTATCGTGACCATGATCCCTTTGTGTATCAGTGTCACATCACATCATGTTGGAAAGTGTGTCTAATGATGAAAATAAATAAATTATCCTTTGACTCTTCCATTTTTTGTTTCTGGTTCTAAAGCTGCATGCATCTAGCATTAGGTGACTGAGAAATCGCTTTGGGTGTTCCTTTACGGTTCATTAGTGGGAAATAAAAAGTCGATTTTGGTCCAGGATCATGTGAGTTAGTGTTCGTTGATGTATGAATAGTTACTTGTCCTCTTGCACGCCTAATCTTTCTGCCACATTTTTTCCCCTTTTAAGTGGGAAGGAGAAATTCATAGCTGATAAGGAAAACGAAGGGGTTCTTTGCTATTGGATTATAGTTTGCTTCAAACAGACAATGAGTTCCTTGCTAACTAGTAGAGATTCTTATGCCTGAAGTGCGTCATCCTGTTACAATGAGACTGATATATGATGCACCACCTTGTTTGGAAGTCTTGGTCATTTGATAAGATATAGTTAATTATTTTTGAAAATTAAACAATATTTTTTTTAAAAATATGCACTGTGAACTTTTGGGGAGCAAGGGTCTCGCTTGTGTTGATTTCCTGTTAATTAAATATGTTTATTTCCCATGTGGCCACAGTATTGGAATATACTGATTTTCCTTCGCTGGCCAAGGTAATTATTTTTTCTATTAGGTTGTCGATATATATTGAATATCCCAATCATCGTGGCATGATTCTCCTATATTTGGACCTCACTTTCTTTCTTTGTTAACTATCCTTGATCCAGGTTCTGCCCATGCCCTGGAAACCATAACGTTCATTCTTAACTTGGTTTACTGTTGATTGGAAGTGCAATCTAACACAGTTTAGATGATCATATTATTCTCCATTTAAGTGCCTTAAATTTTTTGTGTTGCTTGCCCTATTCATTGAGTATTCTTATTCTGTGCTTGGTATGTTTGGTGACACAACTCCTGTGCCTGGTTGCACAATGTAGCTTAGCTCCTTGCTTGCTCTTGTTTAAAAAAGTTCTTAGAGGCTTTCTTTCTCGTTGCATTTACTTTGTTTATATTTTTGTTGTGAGACTCATGAAGTGTGATGTATAGGCATAAGAGCTGTGTCCACCATAGAGCAAGCACAAACTGAAGTTCCTCTGGGTGTAGAAGCTCCTGTAGCCATTGTTACTGGAGCTTCCAGGGGAATTGGTAAGGCAACAGCATTGGCCCTAGGAAGAGCAGGCTGCAAGGTGTGTGGACATTTTTTGGTACACAGAGTGTCTTTTCCAAGAAAAGCTCCAGAAATAAATATTACTATATCCTTTGTTATATGCTGTTTTATTGTTTTATGCTATATTGACAACATTAGAACTTCAATTGGGGCAGTAGCGATGCTCCTTCATGAAAAGGAAGGCAAACATTAAAGTTTCATACTGAAAAATATGCATGCAAATGTTTGGGATGGGGTTTAATCCCTTTCTCTCTATATCACTCACTTCTCCTGCATCATTGGAAATGTGAAGCTAACTAAAGTTATGATAAAAGTGACTAAAGCTAGTAGATAATTCTTGTTTGGAAATAAGGGTAACACATAGCCTTACTTAGAAAGGTCTAGCTTCTTATGAGGGCTTGCTATTGGAGATCTTATATTTTCTATTAGTATGCTTATTTTGTTTATTTTCAACTTCTTGGGCAAAATTCAGGTAATTACAATATTTGTGCTTCATATACTTCTATTTAAGTTATTACAAAATAGTTGTTAGAGTTCCTCATGCCTTGAGAGCTGGTTCCTGAAGGCAATTCATGTAATATTAAAGATTGTTGTTTGAAACCAAACGTGGTTTGCATTTCAGTGACTAGAAATATCGATCTTAGATGTCTTAAGACAAGGATAATTATATATCATAGTGGAACTGAAGGCAATTTGCACTGTTTCATTTGCTTCACTGTCTCCTGTAGTTAGTTTACTTATTGAATCTTATGTGGTATGTTGCAAGCCTTATGAATATTACTATGGAACAAAATTATCATAACTCTGCAAAATTCTAGTGAAAATTTGGTTGTTCGCTTACAGTACTGTCCATTATATATTTTTCACCTTGGAGTTGGCAATAAACCTCGGCCACCTCATATTACTGTTCACATCCTCTTTTGTAAGCATGCTTATTAAAGCTTATCTCAAATATTTTTTTTCTGTCTCTTCAAAGTTTTTTTATATTTAAAAATCAAGTTCTTCGGCAGTGGAGTGAGTATGCCTGTGTCCATGTGCATATCTTTGTGCTTGTGTAGTTGTGTGGGTCCATGTGCATGCATATGTTCATCATGTTCAGGAAGTGTTTTAATCTGAGATAAGTCATGTCAATATTTTTTTGGTTATGTATTTTTTTGTAAATAATTAAGTGGGAAAGCAACTAGTTTTTAAAGACCATTTTTTTCTTTAAGTGTCACATTTAGGCAATGCATTGGTTCACTTTTTTTTTTCCCTCCTCATTTTCTTTTAATTATTTCTTTCAGGTCCTTGTGAACTATGCAAGGTCCTCAAAAGAAGCCGAAGAGGTTTCCAGAGAGGTTAGCTTTTTTTACCTCATTTTGCAGTTAATTGCCCAGAAAATTTGTAAACATGAGAATTTGTGCATGTGATTTGGCCATTTGGGTGGAGGTTTCTGTTTTAGTTCTTATTCTTAATGAACTATTCGTTAGCCTAGTGGCTTAGATGGTTATGATTTTTCTTTTGGTCAGAAGTATCTGTCAGTTTCTGAATTCTTTTTTTTCCCCTTCATACAAGATGAATGCTTCGTTGTTTTATTTCTTCATGTGATTCTAATGATAATAGTACGAGCAAAGTTTTTAAATTACTAACTAGTTTATCAGTTTGCCATCTTTTTGATCCACAGAAATTCAATGACTATTGAAGCCTGAGGTAAGATTGGATTCAGGTTGGTCAACCACCAAAATTCTAAAAGACTAGTGGAGACTAGTTGAGGCTCGTTGGTTTGAGTTGGTCCAAGAGGAAATGGTCAAGTGAATCTAAAAATATTTTTTGTTATATCACCACAATTTGAGTGATATTTGGTATATTATTTATTGTACTTTTTTTTATGTTGAATCTGATTGTTGATTTATTTAAAAAACCTGAAATAAACCATATATATATATATATATATATATATACACACACACACACACACAGAAACCTTTTTGAATCCGGGTTTAGACATGAACCGGTTCTTTTGAACCGATTATAAATATAAGCTGCTTTTCCCGCCTGAAGTTTCATCTCCCCCTTTCTCTCTGTGAGGGTTTTACCAACGACAGAGGATGCATGGAACTCACAAACACCAACCATCTACTAGCATCGATCGTCCGTCGGATGCCAACCGACAAAGACCTTCAGGTAGGTCTCCCTTCCTCCCTATCTCTCTTTCTCTCTAATGGAAGGTTGAAGAATAGGAGGAAGAAGTCGACAAGTTTGTGGAATATTTTGTGTTTGTTTTTGTTTTGTGATTAGGCGTAGTAGCTCTAATGGGTATGCCGATCAATTCTAGTGGTTGAAGGAGTTGGGAAAATCAAGGAGTATTGAAGATTTTTGGTGATCTTCTTTTCTAGTTTTGGTGTTTTGAGGGGATTTCTTAGACATTCCATGGGTATTGGGGTAGGTTATGGAGGTTGACAAGGGATGTCGTATTTGCTCATTTCCCCAATGGGAGAGGAAAGACTAAAGAAGTGCAGGAGGAGGAGTAAAAGGAGGAAAGGGGAAAATTATGGAGTGGGCAAAAAATTCTGAGGTGAATGGTGATGAGGAAGGGATCTGCTGAATCATGGAGGCTCGCTTCCTATTTTATTTGGGAGTCTGGTGCAGTTGGCACCATGTGGATTCATCATTATAGATGCCTTGGAGCTGGGCCATTTGATTAATTATGTGAATTATGTGTTCTAGCTGTTGGTTTTATTCCTGCTTATTGTAGAGGTTTTAGCATTTTTAGTGCTTGGAGTCCTTTTATTAAGTGCCATGGTGTTAGTGTCCAGGGTTTGGATCTGGGATTGGGCCTGAATCAGGTCTATTGGACTGACCTAGAAGAGGGTTGTAAATAAGGGAATTGGGAGTGTAATGGGGGTTATCGATGTAATAGGGTTTCTCCTCTGGTAAGGGTTGCTCTAACTAGGTTAGTGCAATGCGTGTGGGTGAGTTTTCTTGTAGGAGGTGGAAGTTAGCAGGTGGCTGCTGAGAATGGTATCAAAGCCGAATTTCAGCAGTTTGTCGCCATGGACGATTATCCATGGGCCTCTTCAACTAGAAGCCTGTGTGTTGATCCATTACGAAACCATTTCTTTTCCATTTATATACGTGAAAACTAGTTGCCCCAACGTCACTTTGACGTCATGAGCACTGAAAAGCGAGTGCTTTGTGCGATCACGTCACGTCACGAGCAAACCCCTACGCTTTGCAAGTGGGACAGACGGAACTCTAAAAAAAAGGGGCTTGAACAGACAAGACAGGAAAGCAAAGCACTTTAGCAATTTCTCGCTCGGCACCTCAAGCGCATTATGCTTCACTGCCACAAATGAGAGTTTTCAGTGGAACTGGTGAACCACGTGAGAGCTGGTTAGATGCGTGGGGCAGAGGGCTTGTAGTACCTGCTAGCGCAGCCAAAAAGGAGCCTTTTGATTCGCCTGATGGGTCTTGTCTTGCTTTAATCAGTAGGGGCCTAGCATAGTCCAAGGGCAATAATCACCAGGAGAGGGTTTTTTTCGAGTTTTTCCCCCTCCCTCAGTCGAGGTGTGCTGGAAGGATGGATAGCGTCTAAATACTACAAGTGGAAATTCATAATCGATATTCCCATAGGCCGGCGGCATGGAATTTCTATCTAGTCTTTCTATGGTTTATACTAGTGAATAGGAAGAAGTGTGTGGTCAGAAGTCTGACCGAGAGTGGAGTCTAGAGAAAGAAACGTTTAACTGCACTTATCCTGTCTAATGAGTGAGGATTTCATAGCTCATCCACTCACTACAGATGATACACAAGGAAGATTTTTATGGTGGTTCTTCCTTTTAATTACCGACATATCTCTTCTTCTTTTCTCCTAGATGAAGCAGTAGGCATCGGGCTGTAGAACCCATAAAAAAGAGATGGTTGTGACGCGATCTTGTGCACCAAGAATAACTATCAAAGTGGAAATCCTCACATAGCATTTGCATAGCTTCTTTTGATCCCCTACCAATCAGTACACAATTACCTTTGAACCACTCACATCACAGTGGAATCAAAGCCTTTGGTCTCTTCATTTCATTTGCCCGAGATGCGAAACTGACTCTGATAGTGGTTGTTTCAGGACATCAAGGTTTGATGGGCAATTGGAATGGCCTGTGTATTGATCTATTACGAAACCGTTTCTTTTGCATTTATATACGTGAAAACTAGTTGCTCCAACGTCACTTTGACGTCATGAGCACTGAAAAGCATCCACTATTCGTCCTTCTTTCGATGGTCGAGTAGTCAAAGATGGATGTTTGACAGCCCTGTTGCTTAGCAACTCATACTCATTAATACGCTATTTCGACTCCTCATTCACATCTTGATATTCGACTTCTGCATTCTATTTGACTCTTTCAAAGATGAGATTCCAAGGGACTACACACATGTGCAGCTTGGGTCACAGGTATATGGCATCCCCAGCCTTGACTCTTGGAGCCCAAAACCGGTTGAAGAATATGACGACTACATCCGCAGCCTCGCGAGTTTTGAATTATGGCTGCAGAGGCAATTATTCATCTTCCTAGGCAAAGAGCTCTACCAGGAATTATGCTGCACTGAGGGAATTGCCTTCTGGCCAATCTGGCCCAAGGAACAACCCTCCATGGTGGAGATGGAAGAAGAATTTGAGAGACTGGATAATGACTGTTGGTTGTTAGGCATGAAGCTGGAAGGGGAAGGGGGTCAACTGCAGTTCCCAGGACCAAGTTGGGCACCTTCTAAGTGCAAACCCACGTTGGAGATCAAGCAGCAATTGGTCGATCAAATTTGGAGGCATCTAGAAGAATGTGGGCAAACAGAGCGGAAGGAAGAAGGTGGCACATCCCTTGACAAAGATTGTCGCAAGCATGGAAAAGAAGATGATGCTCGTAACTCAACCCTGATGGGGAATGCAAACCACAAAGGCGTCGATCGTGGGCTGGCTACCGAAAGACAGGAGGAGTGGGGTTGTGGCAAGAAAAAGTTGGGATAAATCATGCTAACACCAGATCACCTCTTTGGCTTGTCATACGATGGCAATATTCCTTTGTACGCCTTTAACTGTGCCAAAGCAGCAGCGCCATGCTTGGTTTTGTGGGGGATCATGTCATATGCCTTCAACTGTGCCAGAGTAGTAGTGCCGTGCTTGGTTTTGTGGGGGGATCAAGCTGCAGTTGATTATAGGATCCAAAGAAGGCAACAATGGAGGTTGGAGTGGGAGATCATTAAGGCAGCCAGAGAAACCTGCATGGAATCGAGCCATGGCTTCAGGCTGCCACATAATAATGGAAGATCTTAAAATGAGTGGAAGTAGGATTTCAGCAGCATATGAAGATGGCCATCCAAGGTACGTTTCCTTTCCTTTCCTCAGGCTAGACAAGTTTCTATGCGAACCAGTGCAGCCACCCTCAACTGGATTGGGACTTGTAGGATGGATAGAGCGGTGGATTGGGACTTGTAGGATGGATAGAGAGGCTTCATGGGGTGCACGAGCAATTGGCAGGATGAACTGGAAGGGAGCAGTTTTTTGGCTTCTGAAGAGGACTGCCTTAGAAATCATGATCAAAGAGGCAGTTGATGAGAAATTAGAGGTAGAGACAAGGCATACTCTAGTGGGGATTTTGGGTGCAGGGGTTACAATAGAATAGAGGGATTTGCCTATCACTATGTTCGCTTTTTTGTCGGAATTCCTTCAGGATGTCGATGGTGGTTCTTTTGGAGAGCACATATTTGTTGGGTTTTGCTCAGATTCTAGTATAAAGTCCAGACACGTGATCCTTAGGCGGTGTGTCCCTCGTGCCCTTCAAAGTCTTCTTCTTGAGGTGACTAAGGGAACACAAGACTGAAAATTACAAAAAAATTTCAGGCGGTTAAAACCCACCACTAATGTAGCTAAACGCCCATGTGAAGGGTCAGTTCAGTCAGCTAGGAACTGCCTTGCTCGAGTTCATCATGGAATTCCTATGTTGTCTAGACGTTCAACAAAGGAATGCCTAGAAGCACAGAAACCCCATGAACTGTGGGCTTTACCTAAAGACACTGATTTTCAGCCGCTTAAGGGAGGTTATGCTTAAGAGAAAATTAATGTTTTACACCTTGAGGGCCTTCTAAGGATTTTCGTAGGCACCCTAGCAGAAACATCTTCCCATAGCCCTTGTAACTCCATCTGTGAGGCATTATCTAAGTCACCTGGACGCTGCAATTTGACTACCGCACCCGTGTCGACATGACTCAGGTGCGGGTGCTGCTTGGATTTGCACCCGACTCGGGTCAACAAGAGTTAGGTGCGGCTGACCGCACCCGATCATTTTTGTCCATTTTGGACACGTACCCGACTCGCGTTTGACTTGAGTTGGGTGCGGTCAAACCTCGTCAAGCCTATTTTTGTCATTTTTTGATATTTTTTATTTTAAAAATTTTTAACGTTAAAAGGAGGGTTATCATTTTTTTTTCATTTTTGTGTTCTGTCATGGTTTTGTTGTTTTTTGTTTACTTATTTAATGTTTGTACTTTGTAAGTATGTTAATGCTTAATATGTGACATTCATATACACAATACATTATAACTTATAAGTATGTAATATATAATATTCATATATATGTTATCCATAAGGTGTGTACTGTAGAGTGTATAGACTATAGTGTATACTCTAAATTTCTTAATTCTTATATGTGTGTGTGTGTCTATATATATATATATGTAGAAACAGTAGAAACACGGGAAATAAAGATCGAACACGGATGACGTGAAAAACCCTCAACGAGAGGGAAAAAACCACGGGTGAGGAGGTCTGGTGCCCACTAGCCGCCAGACTCTCTCTCTCTTAGAACTTCATTCTCTCTAGAAATTAGGGTTACACGTCTTTAAGTAAGGCCCAACAAGGGCTACAAGTTGGATCGGGTCTAGATCCAGACCCGGTCCCAAGACCCATCTTTACATGCTTCAACACTCCCCCTCAAGTTGGGCATACATATCAAACATGCTTAACTTGGATACATTCCTCTCAAAAGAAGTTGAAGATAGAGCTTTAGTCAGAACATCAACGGTTTGGTCTTCAGACTTCATGTAAAGTAAGATTAACTCTTTAGCATCAATCCTCTCACGGATAAAGTGGCGATCAATCTCAACATGTTTTGTTCTGTCATGTAGTACAGGGTTATTGGCTAGGTTGATTACACACTTGTTGTCACAGTACATCTTCATAGGTCCTCCAATCTCTATCCCGATATTAGCTAGCAATATTGTCAGCCATAGTAACTCTGACACTCCCATAGCAATAGCTCTATACTCAGCCTCTGCACTAGATCGAGAACACACATCTTGCCTCTTGCTTCTCCAGATAACAAGGTTTCCTCCCAAGTAGACACAGTACCCTGAGGTACACCTTCTAGTATCAGTACAACCTGCCCAGTCAACATCGGAATACCCTTCGATCTCAACAGGCTCTTGTTTCACATATAAGAGCCCCTTGCCAGAATTCCTCTTCAAATAGCACAATATTCTGTCCACAGCCTTCAAGTGTGCATCAGTAGAGGCATGCATGAATTGACTCAGTACATTCACAACAAAAGTGATATCTTGTCGAGTGAGGGTAAGATAAATCAACTTCCCAACAAGACGTTGATATCTTCCTTTGGTTTCTTCATAGAGCAACTCCCCATCTCTAAGGCTCAACTTGTGCCCAACATCAAGAGGAGTAGAAGCTGGTCTACACCCCAGCTTACAGGTCTCCTCCAATAGATCTAGTGTGTATTTCCGTTGATTTAACACAAAGCCGGTACTGGACCTAGCAATCTCAATACCAAGAAAGTACCTCAGTTTACCAAGATCCTTGAGATCAAATTCGGCAGCCAGTAAACCCTTTAATCTTGCTATCTCCTCTTCATCATCACCTATAACGATCATATCATCAACATAAACTAACAAAAGAGTAACCTTACCCTCCATCCTCTTTACAAACAGGGCATGATCTCCATTTCCTTGTTTGTAGTCATGTTTTCTCATTACAAGTCTAAGACGTTCAAACCATGCTCGGGGAACTGTTTAAGCCCATACAAAACCTTTTTCAGTTTACAGGTCTTTCAAAACCTAGGGGCATACACATATACACTTCTTCTTCAAGATCTCCGTTGAGAAAGGCGTTTTTAACGTCAAATTGACACATCTTCCAACCCTTCAACACTGTTAAAGAAATAATAACTTTACCAGTCTTCATCTTCGCTACATGAGCAAACGTCTCTAAGTAGTTGATCCCATATTTCTGACTGAACCCCTTGGCCACCAGACGAGCTTTGTACCTCTCAACGTTCCCATCTGGTCTCTACTTAATGGTGTAGACCCACTTGGACCCAACCAGATGAGCTGCTTCAGGGATCTCTACCACTTCCCATGTCTGGTTTCTGCCCATGGCTTCCATCTCTTCTTGCATAGCATGAGTCCACTTGGGATCATTTTGAGCCTCTGTATCATTCCTGGGAATCACACCAAAGACAAAGAGGATACAAAACATTTGTAATCAGTGCTCAATCTAGAATAAGACACAGTTATCAATAGGGTGTTGAGTACATGACCTGACACCCTTCCTCAGGGCAATGAGAAGGTCCTCCTTTTCAGTTCCTCTCTATTTATCCTCCTCAACAGGTTGCTTCTGAGCACGACTTGGGTCATCCAGGGAAGAAGTAGGATTGAGATTCAGAGTAGACTTCTCACCATCAATCACCTTATCTGTACAATCTCTTCTCCTAGAGTACACTTGCCCAAACAAACGATTGCATTCCTTTTCCGTCCCAGTAGAACACTCTCCATTCCTCTCCTGCTGAAGCACCTCGGTAGACTCTCCATTTTTCTCCTTTTCAAGCACCTCAACAGATGGATTTTCTTCGCGCTTGTAGTCCAAAAAATCTGTAAACTGAATTTCCTGACTTGTAGAATACTCTTCCCTTGACATCTCCCCCTGAAGAGGATTCTCACCAAAATAGGAGACATGTTCCAAAAATATGACATCCTTGGTAACATGAAGACGACCAGTAGTGAGATCTAGACATTTATACCCCTTTTGAGTAGGAGAATACCCAATAAATATTCCCTTAATTGACTTGGGATCAAGTTTTTTCACATTGGGGCTGTGATCATGAATGAAACAAACACATTCAAAGACACGAGGGGGAAGATGAAAGGGTTGACCACTCCTTGGAAGCATAGAGTGTGGTGACCGCCCGTTTAACACACGACTAGGCATGCGATTAATCAAGTATGCACTAGTAATAACCGCATCTCCCCAATAATGTTTTGGAAGATTCCTTTGAAACAATAGGGCTCTGGTAACATTAAGCAACTGACGATTTTTTCTCTCAGCAACCCCATTTTGAGGAGGTGTATAGCTGCACGACGTCTCATGAACAATCCATTTTTTTCGAAGAAACTCCTCAACAATTTGACACATATACTCATGGGCGTTATCAGACCGAAAGGTCTTGACAGAGCCACCATACTGGTTTTGCACTAGAAGGATGAAAGTTTCTATAACATGAGGTACTTCGCTACGATCTTTGAACAGGTAAACAAAGGTACTCCTTGAGTAATCATCTATGAAAGTTATAGAATACTGAAAACCATTATGAGAATGAATTCCCGAAGGCCCCCACACATCAGAATGAATCAAGGAGAAAGCTTTATTAGCACGACTATTAGAAACTGGGTACGAAGCCCTAACATGTTTAGCAAACTGGCACACATCACAAGATAACATAGAAATGTTCAAACTAGAACATAAATCAGGAAACAATTGCTTCAAAATCCCAAAAGGGAGATGTCCAAGGCGTTCATGCCAATACAAAAATAACTGAATACTCTCTTCCCTCTTCTTCACGGTCCTGCTAATTGCTGTCATAAGAGCTGTGGTCGCGCGGATAGGAAGTCGATATAGGCCTTCAGACACCAAACCAATCCCAATCTTCTTCCCTGTCATCAAGTCCTGCAAAACGCAACGATTTGCAAAGAATATAAGTTCACAATTCAACTCCTTTGTGATCTTACTAACAGATAAAAGATTCAAGGGAAGATGAAACATGTAAGGCCTCATGCACTAAAAATTTGTTTAACAAGGAAAGACTCTCTTTTCCGGCCACAGAGGTAAAGGAACCGTCGGCAAGAGGGACACGTTCCTTTCCCGAAGACAACTTATATTCGTGAAAGAGCTTAGGGTTGCCAGTCATGTGATGAGTGGCACCACTGTCAACAATCCACTCTTCCATGCAAGACTTACCTTTCTCACCCGAAATGGCCAGTGCATGATTGACCTTCACATCATCTGATGCTTCGGCCTAACCCTGACTCAAATACGCGTGAAGCTCACGAATCTGTTCTGAAGAGATAGAAGTTTTGCCTCCACTAGGGTTTGATGCATCAAAAATAGGCTTCTTCCCACCAAAAAACCTCCATTTACTATTATTCTTTTCAGGATACAGGTCCCAACAAAACTCCATGGTGTGACCTAGTTTCTTGCAGTGAGTACATTTCCGAGGAGGTCAGGCAATTCCCATAGAGGCACGGCTAACCAAAGCTAACCGTTCATTATGTGACATGTGTTCCCCCTTTCTTCCACTTATGACTAGTCTTTGTTCTTCAGCTTCCACACGGGAGTAGACATCTTCAATACTAAATGCTTCTTCAGAATTAAGAATTTGACTCCTTACATTTTCGAATTCATCGTTCAATCCGACTAAGAATAGGAATATCCTGGACGACGAAAACCACCACCGGCGGCGTTAACCAGAACACTAGCAGCGGCAGAGCTAGGCAATGATGCCGGGCTGCAGCCAGAAACCAGCAATAAGAGCAGCCAGAATTGGTGGCAACAATGGAAACGGTGGCGGTGGCAGCGGCGGCGGCAGAACAAGGGCAGCGAGCAATGGAATGGTCAGGGTCAGAACTTTACGGCCGGCAAAAAATTTCACAAACTAGAATCTTGCTCTGATACAATGTAGAAACAGTAGAAACAGAAGAAATAAAGATCGAACACGGATGTAACGTAGAAAACTCTCAACGAGAGGGAAAAAACCACGGGTGAGGAGGTTTGGTGCCCACTAGCCGCCAGACTCTCTCTCTCTTAGAACTTCATTCTCTCTAAAAATTAGGGTTACACGTCTTTAAGTAAGGCCCAACAAGGGCTACAAGCTGGATCGGGTCTAGATCCAGACTCGGTCCCAAGACCCAACTTTACATGGTTTAACAATATATTATAATAATAAATTAATAATAACAAATAAATATTCTTGCCGCACCGCCGCACCTAAATTTTTGGGGATGTGCGGCACCGGCACCGGCACCGGCACCGGCACTGGCACCTGCACCTGCACCCTGCACCTAGGTGACATAGGGCATTATTACCTTTCATAAGAAGTGATGTTCACGTTGGCAGTAATTTGGAGGAGTCAGGTCCACTTTTGAGAGATATGTTTGGATTGAGAATGTTGGGAGTCGCTAATGTACCCCAAAGCTGGACCAGAGGACAGAGATCCTTCAATATCACAAGCTTGAGTATAGGAAAAACCTCAAACTAGAGGTGCATAAACTTGTATTGCTGAACCTTGGGATACTACAAAAAAAAAAAGGCCTTCAAGCCCTATCAAAACAAGGGACAACAGTCCTTTATTTATAGTTCAAAAGAAGGAAAAGAGGAAGAGGAAGATGGCTGTTGGGTCAGCTCCAATGGCTAGATTTCTAGTCGTTGGAAGCTCGTCCAACAGCTTATTCTTCTCCCTTTTACAAATAGGAGAAGATAAAAATAAAAAGAAGCAGACAAATACATAAAAAGGAAAAGAAGAATATATAAGAGACCTATACACGCATATACATAAGAGACCTATACACACATATTACAACAAGAGGCTTTCCCTTTTAACTTTCACACACACACATCCAAGTTTTTTTCAGAAGTCCTGCACCTGCAACAAGTTCCCTGCACTTGTGTGACATGGAAGCGGTTTACATTTTTTTTGGAGTTGGCTGGTTCATGATTTGTCCTATTTCCTTGAAGATATTATCTGATGAAAAGTTTGTAACAAGATCTTTTGTTGGATAGCAACAATGACCACTTGAAAATATTAGGAGGTGATGCCGTTTGACTTTTATGCAATGCAACATCCAACTTTCCAGTATTCAGTGTTGACAAAAGGTATCCCATATTTGCTTGGACGTATGAGTCCCACAATCAGTCCAAGAACCGACTTAGACAAAGTGAACATGATCCATCTTTTCATAAGTCTATCAGACTTTGTGCAGAACAGCGGGTAGGGCTGTTCATGAGCGAGTTCAAGCGAGTTGAGTCAGCTCGAACTCGCTCATTTGTCTTGAAAGGAACTCGAACTCGGCTCGATTCAGCTCGAGCCGAAGATTGGCTTGAGCCGAGCCAAGCATTTCATTAAATGATTTATTTTTAAAGGAAGAGGGAGCATATAGACTTGAACATGGAACCTCTCACATACCAGACACGTGTATACCCATTTGAGCAATCAATTTTTTTTGATAAATTTATGAGACGTATTTTATGTATTTTCTTTCTCGAGCTTAACGAGTTTAACCAAGCTGAGCCCACTTAACTCAAGCTCGACTCGTTTAGGTTGTTGAGTTCATTTGTTAACTCGAACTCAACTCGTTTAATAAACGAATCGAGTTCGAGTCAAGTTTATCGAGCGAGTTCGAGTCGAGCTCGAGTTAGCTTGACTCATTGAACAGCCCTACTCGTGGTTGGTAGTTTGAGTCGCCGTTGTGAACAGACAGTGACATCATTATGTAGCCGCTCGTTGTCCGAGTGGACCCAAAATAGGCCATGGACTTGGATCTAGCAAATGATAAGAATGCCCAGCTCGCCAATAGTTCAAATTTCTTCTTTGTTCCTTATAGAATACAATAGGTTATGCTTCTTAAGTTTTATGTTTTCTCTTTATAGTTAATAAAAGTTTCCAGAGAGAAAAGCAAACGGGTTACTTAACATATGAATTCTAAATTACTTGAATATACCATTTGATGAAATTTTGGTTTTCTTAAATTTAGAATATGCCATCACCTCATTGTTTTCATTTCAGTTCCTTGTATCAGCAAAGATTGTTGCTAACACTAACATTAATTGAACTCTATCACAGATTGTAGAGTGTGGAGGGCAGGCCCTTACTTTTGGAGGAGATGTTTCGAAGGAAGAGGATGTTGAAGCTATGATCAAGACTGTGAGAAATTTGTAAATAGTTAATTACTTGATGGTTGTATAGGTATCTAAAGCCATGGAAATTATGCTTTCTACAGGCAGTTGATGCATGGGGAACAATTGACATTTTGATAAATAATGCAGGTAAATCAGTGGTCGTTATGTCATTCATTAAAAGGAAAAATGTTACTCTGATTTTATAATTCGTCACTGCTGTTCCTCTGGAAACTCTAATCTTGCTGCCTTATATTTTCAGGGATAACTCGGGACACACTTTTGATGAGAATGAAGAAAACCCAGTGGCAAGAAGTTATTGATTTGAACCTTACTGGCGTATATCTTTGCACACAGGTATAGATGATGTGATCTTGTTTCCTTTCAAGTTTACTTGGAAATTATTGCTTATTCTTTCTATTCCACTTGTGTAGGCGGCTGCAAAGGTCATGATGAAAAAGAGAAAGGTATCAGCCAACCTGATTGTTTTCTTTGTGTTGCTTTTAAACTTTTAGTGACTCAAGAGAATTATTGTAGATCATAGTTGAAAACCACATACTTGTATGTTCTATTACATTGCAGTGTATATTTGGATGTCATTCCAATGATGCTAATGTTCTGTTATCCTTCAGTTCTTTTGTCCTTTGTTCTTTGTCAGATGAGATTTCACTTGAATCCTAAAGTTGAACAATGACTTCTGTTGTTCTTAACCTTAAACGAGCAAGAATGAAGAAGATGGGACAGGAGATAAGCGAGAGAAGCTAGAGAGGAGAGAAAGAGAGAAAAGGAAGTTTCAGCTTTCGGCAACAGCTCCTCGATTAGATTAGAAGTTCTAATTAGGGTTATGTCTAACCCTTTACATAAAGAGTTCGATAAATAATTAAAAATTCAAAGAACTACCTAATAATAAAGTTCCAATCCTCACACTAGCACATTTCATGAAATCTGATATAGGGAGAGCTTTGCAACTTGATCTTTTGAAGCAACATATTCAGTAGAGATAGTCCTTGCGTGAACCTGACAATCTACCTTGATATGCTTAGTTCTTTCATGGAAGACCGGATTATTGGCTATATAGGTGGCTGCTCCGGATATATTGGCTATATAGGTGGCTGCTTTATTATCACATTGCATTTTTATAGGCAATTCTATCTGAATTCCAAAGCCTTCTAGCATGGCTCTCACCCCAGGTGATCTCAGTGGCAGTTTGAGTCATGGCTCGATACGCTGACTCTGCACTAGATCGAGCCACAACAACTTGCTTTTTACTTCTCCAAGAGACTAAGTTGCCTCTTGTTGAACGGTAAAATACAAAGAACACAAATATAATGTGGAAAACCCTCAAAACGAGGGAAAAAACCACGATGTTGGAGACAATTCCGACGTCCACTAGTAGCCGGTCTTTCTCACTCTCAAATTTCATTCACTCTTTCAATTAGGGTTACAAATGTTACTTAAATAGAACTCAACATGAACTGCGGGTCGGATAGGGTCCAGATCTGGATCCAAACATACATAATACGTCAACGCTCCCCCTCAAGTCATACAGGTTGAGCATAGCCAACTTGGATACATTTATCTCAAATGAAGTTGATGACAAAGCCTTGGTCAGTGCATTAGTTGCCTGATCTTCAGACTTCATGTAAGGCAAAACAAGTTCTTTAGCATCAATTCTCGCCCGAATGAAATGACAGTCAATCTCCACATTCTTTGTTCTATCATGTAACACCGGATTGTTGGCCAAGTTGATTGCAGACTTGTTATCACAATACATCTTCATTGGTTCCTCAATTTTGATTCCTGTTAAATATCTTAGATGGTTGGCTAGAGTCTTTCTGAAATATTAGGAAGTTGAAGTGTGTGTCTTTTATATTTATCTTATTCTATTTGGACTGAAAGTGTAATTCCTGTTACCGCCAACCCTAATCTCTTTTAAGTATGAGATTAGGGTAACTTCAATCAAGTTTTTGTTCTCTCTCTATGGTCGTAACGTGGTATCAGAGCCCAGGGTTCCCTAACGCCAGCAGCCAAGTAAATTCTCCGGTGACTTTTTTTTTCGGCGACTCCTTTCCTTTCTTCGCTCCTCTTCCTCTCCTCGTTGCCTCTCTCTTCTTGACTTTTTCTTATTTATCCACCAACAGGGAGGTGGTAAGAGGATAGGACCTAGTCGTGCTGCATGGAGGAGGGGGAGATTGTGGCAATTTTAAAAAAGAATAATAAGTTTCACCATGAAATCTTCAATTTGAGGGCAGATTTATGCATGAATGATTGATTCTTGTTTAGATAAAGAGGGTTTATATCTTCTATGAAGATGAGAATGAGATGATAAAGATTATGAATGAAGCTGTTTTCATTTGTTATTTGCATTGACATTGAACAGTTTTGTCTTGTGATGTAATGTATAGTGTACACAAAACTTGGTTTTTGATGTGTCATGGATCTTATGACTTATGAGTTATTATGTAGATCATCTTATAAATTATGTTTCTTGATGTCTTAGATTATGTTGTGTTACTATATGATATTATGACCACTTATTAATGTTTGTGACGTGACTTCATACCTATAATAAGCCTGCCATTATGTATAACATGTTTTCTCATTATTATTTTTTTCTTGATTTATCTGATTTTTCTCTATATTTTCTTTTTTTTTTTAATTAAAAAAAAACATTTACGATACTTTATGATACATTTTATCTATTGGCTAGACTGATACGACTTACGATACGTTTTTTACAACATTGGTAACTGTGGCCAGTAACCCAGCAGGGCAGGCCAGATTGGGGAATATTGTACAGGCGTTGTACATGGTTTGGTCCATTTGCTTACCTCAACTATAATGTTGAACTCTCTAAAATACGCTAGAAAGGAGATGTGGTCACGTACCAGGCCGAGTTTGAAGAGATCAGCAATATGGTTCATGGTTGACCGATTGGAACATTGATAGGGGCCTTCGTTGGAGGGCTGAAGGAGGAAATCAAGATTGAGGTCCAGGCTGCTCGTCCCCAAACTCTACTGGAACGCTTTGAACCTGCTAGAGCGGCAGAAGAAAAATCCAAACGGTGGGGAAGGACAACTCGAGAATGGCGGGTCAGCAGAACCTAGTATGCGAAGATGACGACTGCTACTAAAGAGGCGGGCGAACCACCTCCTGTGACCAGAAACACAAAGGTCAATCGAAGGTTTACTAGTGAAGCGTCTCAGTCCAGATCAAATCCAAGGCAGAAGGAAGAGGGGATTGTGTTTCCAATGGGAAGACAAGCAGGCACTAGGCCACGTTGGCAAGAAATTATACATGTACTTAGTAGAGGAGATGAAGGTGCAGCCATGGAAGAGGTGGAAGGAGACGTGAGGAAGAAGAAGAACCTGAAAATGAAGCGACCCCAGAAATATCATTCATGCTTTAACACGGAGCTGTGCAGTCCAATTAATGCGCTTGGAAGGGAGGGTCAAGGGGTGAAGAGTCAGTATACTTGTAGACACAGGGTGTGCACATAACTTTATATGTGAGAAAACAGCCAAGGCCTGTGGCTGTTATATCAAGAACATACCACTTTTGTATACTAAAAACAGAACGTGAGAATATGTATTTGTGAGAACAGAAAGTTGATCTTCATGACATAAAGTTTCTTCATAATATACTCTCTTGCCCACAACTATTCTCATTTTAGCGATCATTGCCTTTGTTTTGTACCGACACTTTTGTTTTTCTTTTGGCAGTTAGAGGTTAGTATATTCCTTGCCTATGCGACCTTTTTGTCCCATTAGGCTATTTGTCATCATCTTTCTGCTGGCTGTTGTTGAAATTAGAAAGTTTGTTTTTAAATGTGGTAGTTATTTGATTATTTAAGAGTTAGGGTTCCTTTTTGTCCTTTTAATATTTTATTTGTCCTTCTCTTGTAACTGTCTCAGCCGTGCCCTAATCTCCCTTTAAGTTGAGATTAGAGCACGAGATTAAAGTGAAGTTTTCTCGCCTCTCTCTCTCTCTCTCTCCCACTCTCGTTCTTCCCTTCTTCATCACGTAACATGGTATCAGAGCCTACGTTGGTGTGATCGACTCAAGTTTGCTGGCGTGATCCTCTCGTGCCTTCCTTGCGGTATTGATTCAGTCTGCTGGCGTGAACCTTCAAGTCTGCTGGTGTGAACCATTCATCTCAGATTTCTCGTACGTGAGCATCTCAAGTTGTTGCTGGCGTGATCGCTGGTTTCCCTTATTTTTCTTCTTGCGTGGAAGAGGACCTGATCTCGCCTATGTGGAAGGCGTGATCAGATCCTCTAGTGGAGTGCGTGGACAAGGTTATGGGCTGTTGATGGATAGTGCGTGGACAAGGTTATGGGCTGTTGATGGACGCTGTTGAGAGTATTTGAGTGGAACGTTATGCTGTTAGTGGCTGCGGTGTAAGGTATGATAGCAGTTTTGGTGACGCAGAACAGGTTTTGCTATTTTTTTTACGAAAGATATGGACCTGCTGTTTAAGTGTTGAGGTTGGGAATAGTAGAAGCAGTGGCAGACCTTGTTTGTAAGGTTTTTTTTTTTTCAGCAAGTTATTTTCTGGCGTGTTTTTCAGCAGGCTGTATTCCCTGTTCTTGTCTGGCGTGTTTGTTCAGCAAGTTATTTTCAGAAAGTTGTTATTTTCTGGTGTGTTTTTCAGCAGACCATTTTCAGCAAGTCACTATTTTCAGCAAGTTATTCCCTGTCCGTTTCTGGTGTGGTTTCAGCAGGCTACTTTTATTTGCTGTTTGGGAATGTGAAAGAAACGTGTGCATGTTCCTTTGTTTCGTGTTATTCCTGTTGTCCACGTGAAGTTGCTGCTTATATACAGTTTATCGTGGTATTCTTATCCTTGCTGTGATTTATTATGGCTAAGAGCCGCAATTCCGAGGGTGGTAACGATCACAAAGGAGGTGGAAATCCCTTCTCCTATGGATCTACAGTTAAACTAGATGGACACAACTATGAACTGTGGTCCAGATCCTTTATGTTGTCAGTTAAAGGTCATCGGAAGAGACACATAATTGAAGAGGATGAGCCTACTAACAAATCAGGGAAGTACATAACCTGGGAAGAGGACGACAGCATGGTAATGTCGTGGATTATGAATAGTGTTCAACCTCAGATTGCTTCTACTATTACGTACTATACTACTGCGAAGGAGATGTGGGAATTTCTTAGACAGACATATTCTCAAGATAAGAATGTGAGTAAAATCCTTCAAGTTGAAGAAGAGTTGCACAATCTTTGACAGGGAAGTCAGGATTTATCTCAATACTTTGCCACAGTTAAAGCCACTTATGAACGTTTGAAATTCTTGCGTCCTCCGTGCAAATCGTGTTATAAGTCACACTTTGAACCTACTATGGTTGCAAAGTTTCTTGCTGGTCTCTCTCCTGAATATGCTGCTGCTAAGGATCAGATGCTCACTGGAAGTGAAATTCCTGACCTCTCTGATGCGTACAACAGACTTAGCCGTCTTGCTATTAGTCTGTCTCAACCAGCTGGTGTGACGCCTGCCTCTGCACTTGCTGTGGGGGGTGGTCGTGGTCATGGCTCCACCTATAGTACAAGAGGAAGAGGTATAGGTCGTGGAACTGGGGGCCGTGGGAGGTTCCAATGCACCTATTGTGGTAAGATTGGTCATTTAGAGGATCGCTGTTGGGATAAACATGGTCGCCCATCCTCTTTGTCACAGGGAAGAAATATGGTCACCAAACAGGGCAAGAGCTCTACTTACTCGTCTATGGGTTCTGCACAGACTGCCACTCCTACAGCGGAGGACTCTTCGCCTAGTATAGCTCCAGAGACAGTTAGCATTGACAGAGTTGAGTATGAGCAATTTTTGGCACACAAAGCCTCACTGGCTTCAGCTACTACAGCAGTGACTGATCGAGCCTTCTCAGCGGGTCCTTCCACGTCTGACTCAGGTACTTCGTGGATTATTGATTCAGGAGCATCGAGACATTTCTGCAGCAGACCCGAGTCTTTTACTACTCTGCATAAATTTCTCCAGCCACGTCATGTAAAAATTGCAGATGGTAGACTGTCACCCATATTGGGTTCTGGAGATGTGAAACTCTCTAAGTCTATGACTATTTCACATGTTTTATATGCTCCTGAATTTCCATCTCATTTACTCTCAGTTAAACAATTGACTACTGATTTACACTGTCGTATTATTTTTGACCCTGGTTCATGCTCATTTCAGGACTTGCAAACTGGGAAGACGATTGGTGGCGGCTATGAGAAAGGGGGTGTCTACATCCTGTCGACTCCTATGGGCCTTGCTGCTACCTCCTCTACATCAGAGTCTACAGTCTTCCAGTGGCATCTCCGGCTTGGTCACCCTTCAGCACCCAAGCTCCGTTCTCTCCTTCCTAATCTCTCTATTCCAGAGTCTTTTCAATGTGAGGCTTGTCAACTAGGCAAGCACACACGTAGTAGTTTTCCTTCGAGTCTTAGTCCTTCCAGTCAAGGGTTATTTGATCTTCTTCATGTTGATGTGTGGGGGCCTAGCAGGGTTGCTAGCCGAAATAAGTTTAGGTACTTTCTTGTCGTTGTTGATGATTATTTTCGAGTCAGTTGGGTATTCCTTTTGAAGGAAAGGTCTGAAGTTATTTGTATTCTCAAAAACTTGATTATTGAAATAAAGACTCAATTTGGTTCTGTGGTTAAGTGTATCCGCACTGATAATGCTCTTGAGTTCAAATCATCTATCTTAATGACCTTTTATGCTGAAAATGGTATCTCTCCCCAATTCACTTGTCCTCATACCTCACAACAGAATGGAGTTGCTGAACGAAAGCATCGGCAACTTCTAACTGTTGCTCGTACCCTCATGCTTCATAATCATGTTCCTGCATACTTATGGGGTGATGCCATACTCATGGCTTGTCACCTGACCAATCGTTTGCCGTCATCCTCCATTGACCACAAAGTACCTATCAAACTTGTTTATCCCAATCGAAGCTTGTTTTCCGTTGCACCAAAAGTTTTTGGTTGTACCTGTTTTGTACACATTCTTGGGCCTAAACGTGATAAACTTGCTGCTCAAGCCATTAAGTGTGTGTTCATTGGCTATCCTCGAAACCAAAAAGGGTACAAGTGTTTTGAGCCGGTAACTCACAAAGAGTATATCAGTGCGGATGTCACTTTTTTTGAGTCTCAGTCTTACAACAGTTTCTGAAGGCTATGATAGTTCATACTGTCCCAACTTGTCATCAACAGGCCTTACTAGATTGTAAATGGCGAACAGCTATGCAAGATGAGATGGATGCTCTCGTACAGCGTGGTACCTGGGAGTTGGTTGATCCACCTAAAGATTGTGACATAGTTGGTTCCAAATGGGTATTTACAGTCAAATATAATTTAGATGGGTCGTTAGAGCGATACAAGGCTCGATTAGTAGCTAAAGGTTACACTCAGACATACGGGGTTGACTTCTTTGAGACGTTCTCTCCAGTGGCACGATTGGGCACTATTCGCCTTATTATTTCTGTTGCAGTACACTCTGATTGGCCTATGTATCAGCTTGATGTGAAGAATGCTTTTTTGTATGGTGATCTTGAGGAGACTGTATATATGCAGCAACCACCAGGGTTCGAAAGACAGGAGGAGTGTAGTAAAGTGTGTCGGTTGAAGAAGGCCATCTATGGACTCAAACAAAGTCCTAGGGCATGGTTCCACAAATTATCAGAGGTGGTTTCACAATGTGGATTTGAACGATCTCCGTTGGATCATTCCCTATTCATCAAGAAGACCTCCACAGGTATAGTTGTCATGATAGTTTATGTTGATGACATTATCTTGACAGGTGATTGTGGTCGAGAAATATCTGCTACTAAGGTCTTTCTTCAAAAACATTTTGTCACAAAGGATCTTGGTCACTTGAGATATTTTCTTGGGATTGAAGTTGTGGAAAACAAAGAAGGTGTAGCATTGTCTCAAAGGAAGTATGTCCTTGATTTACTGCAGGACACAGGGATGCTAGGGACCAAGCCGGCTAATCTCCCTATGAACCCACGTATTCACCTTCATGATGATCAATCAGAACTAGTAGATTCTCGATCTTACAGGTCTCTCATTGGGAAACTACTTTATGTTACTGTAACAAGGCCAGACATAAGCTTTGCTGTTGGAAAATTAAGCCAGTTTATGGAAAAGCCTAGAAAAGTCCATTGGGATGCAGCGATGATGGTATTGAAATACCTAAAATCATCCCCAGGCAGAGGCCTCTTCTTTAAGAAGGGTGAATCTCTTGATGTTGTTGCTTATAGTGATGCTGACTATGCAGGGTCTGTTGATGATAGAAGGTCTACAACTGGCTTCTGTGTCTTTGTTGGAGGTAATCTCATATCATGGAGAAGCAAGAAACAAAATGTAGTCTCTAGATCAAGTGCAGAATCTGAATATAGAGCAATGGCTCAAACGGCGACTGAAATTACGTGGGTTAAATCTATGCTAACGAATATGAGTATTCATGTTCCTCTTCCTATGAAAATGTACGGCCACTTACATTGCAAACAATCCTGTATTTCATGAAAGAACAAAGCACATTGAGGTGGATTGTCATTATATTCGTGACCTTATAAAAGAAGGTGTGGTGTCCACTGTTCATGTTGCTTCTGAAGACCAAGCAGCAGATATGTTTACTAAAGCTCTTCCAATTGGTGATTTCTCTAGATGTTGTAACAAGCTGAGCATGGTTGATATCTATGCTCCAGCTTGAGGGGGAGTGTTGAAATTAGAAAGTTTGTTTTTAAATGTGGTAGTTATTTGATTATTTAAGAGTTAGGGTTCCTTTTTGTCCTTTTAATATCTTATTTGTCCTTCTCTTGTAACTGTCTCAGCCGTGCCCTAATCTCCCTTTAAGTTGAGATTAGAGCACGAGATTAAAGTGAAGTTTTCTCGCCTCTCTCTCTCTCTCTCCCACTCTCGTTCTTCCCTTCTTCATCACGTAACAGCTGTTACACCAGACATGCTTTTTCTTGCTCTTCTTGGGTTTTGAATAATCTAATGTGATGATCCAAAATCGTCTAATGTTTAGGTGCATCTGATCTTAATGCTTTTGAGAAAGGACTTGCTTTTGATGGTTGTCTCATTTTGATCTCTTTGATAATTGCATGGCGAGAAAAACTTTAATCAAATTCTATTGTTTAGTTGATGTTTGCAAAACAAGAACTTGTCTTGAAAAAATGAAAGTCTGACAGAAATTTATTCCTTGGAACTTCCTGAAAAGTCTGACTTCCCACTGGCCTAATTAAAGAAGTTAATAGGGCTCGTGAACAGGGGTTCCATAATTGCCTGCAATGGATTAGCATGTTATGTAGGCTCCAGTTGAAGCTCAGATATTAGCACCATGGATGAAAATGCCATGGTAAGTTATTCATGGTGTGTGAGGTGGGGTCCCATTGATGTATCATGCACAAAAGTGTTTATGTTTGAAGAAGGATAAAGTATGTTGAATATTTTTTTTGTCTGAACGATAGGGGTACATGCTGATTAGAGTCCTCCCTTTTCTTTCCTTGATAGGCTGAACATCATCAATTTGACGATCTGTTTGGGCATGCATAACAAAGATTTTTTGCTAAAGGTTCCTCCTAACATTTTTGTCATCTAATACCTGGCACAATGACTGGGTAATTGGCAAGGGCTTTTATCTTGACATGGTCTTGAGCGGCGTTTATCTAAGTTTTGTATTTTACATGAATGATGGCCTAATTTGATTATCTGTGATGTGCTCTGTCCTCTTTTTGGTTGTGCAGGGAAGAATTATCAATGTATCTTCTGTTGTTGGTCTAACGGGGAACGCAGGACAGGCCAACTATAGCGCTGCAAAAGCTGGTGTTATTGGATTAACCAAGAGTGTAGCAAGGGAATATGCCAGCCGAAATATAACAGTAAGATACGTGGATGGTTAGGTAAATGGATAGATGTGCCTCTATTTCATGACATTTTCTCCTTGATGTAGGCAAATGCTATTGCACCTGGATTCATTGCATCTGACATGACTGCAAAACTTGGAGCTGATATTGAGAAAAAGATTTTGGAGACAATTCCTCTAGGTGAGCAATCTTGGATCATCACATCCCTATGATTTTGCGTGATCCAACTCAATTGTGAGGAAATTAATTGGGGGTTAGTGCAGAACTCTTATGAGTAAAAGCCACTCTTTTCCTGATAATATGATGATTACATAAAAAAGGTTCTCTTACAACATTATAAATAAACTGGAAAGCTTCTGTATTCACCTGTGGCTAGAATGAGTCTAATGTAAGTGGTACTGTTTCAAAGCAATTAAATGTCAATGGATTCCTTACTGCAAATTTCTATAATAATGCTTTTGATCTTGTCATTATGCTTTGGTTTCTACATTGTTAGATGCAACAAAATGACATTCTTTTGTCTGACAACAGGGAGATATGGACAACCTGAAGAAGTTGCAGGATTGATCAAGTTCCTTGCTCTTAGTCCAGCAGCTAGTTATATCACTGGACAGGTAACGAGATGCAGTTGATAATGCTGTTATTTTCTTGTATTGCTACTTTCACGTCTGATCATATTGAATTGCGTTTTTTACTCAAACTTTGCATGTGATGCTTATCTGTTCACGATTATCCTCTGTCTTGAGCCTGAGACCTGATAAGTACCTTTTTGTATTTTTGACAAACATTTTTGCATTGCTTTAAGATTTCTTTCACAATCTACCTAGTTAAAGCATGTAAAACACAATCTTGATATCAGATGTTTTTTTTTTCCAGGTTTTTACGATTGATGGAGGCATGGTTATGTAGTCTGCACCCACCTTCAGAAATTGCTGGTGCTTACTGTTCCAAAGTTTGAACATGATGGAGCGGTGTCCTACTTTTCATACAGGATTTTGCTGGAAAATTTTGAATGCTGTTAGGACCTGTATACATGATTTTTTTGCTTGAAGCTTTTGTGAGGTGGTTGAACTTTTCCTTTGTCTTGGTGGCTTGCTATGCACAAAAAAACAATAGATAGCAATTAAATGCAACAAGGCGAAATGAGGCTCTGAACCCATCTCAAGATGAGACACAAAATTCGAGGAGTTGAATTGTGAGCTTCAAAACTAAGTTTGCAAAATGTGTAATATGTATAAAAATAATGAAAAATTGAAGAACTAAAATAACAAATAAACAGGTAAACAACAATGTAAAATAATGAATTGAACTCGTGCTGATATCCTTTCATGCACGTGCACTTGCAAACTGCAATACAAGCATGGCTATCTCTATATTAACTTGTTTTAGCTGTATCTTATACGCATAAACGTCTCTTGTCAAATTGAGCTGTCAGCAATATTTGTATTCACAATGCAAGATAAAACAAATTATATCCAAAATAAGGAAATCACATTGAAAACAACTTAATTGAATGTAGTGTCATCCTTAGATTAACCTGACATTATCTTTTATGCACAAAAAGTCTTGTCAAATCAGTTTATCTTAATAATGTGTACCACAAATAGTTCAATTGCATAATTAATTGCTATATATGTCAATAGAATCTTCAACACAATGCTGTAAGTGGGATCCGTTTGTGACTTTTTTTTTCTGAATCTTGAGCCATTTACTGCACAATGTTTCAGTAAAGTAAGAACAGAATAATCCAAGGATCCTCGGATTGCATGAGTTTGGTGGATCTGAAATCGAGGATCTCAGGTTCCATGTTTTGCTGTAACGTTGAGTTTCTCAATGGAAGGCTATCAAACACACCCTCATAGTGACTCATAGCTTCCAGTTTGTGTTCACTGCCTTATTCACTCCATAGAATCACTCCAAAATGTAAATCACGTAACAGTTGAGAACCAACCAAAGTGTACAACTTTATGCCAAATGCAGATAGTATCCAAAACTAAGATGATCAGACACGAAAGGACGTCATATTAAGACTGCCAACATCATTGGAAGAAGAACTTGCGTATAAAACAAAATGTCCACAAACAAACATATTAAATAATGGCTGCACTGCATATAGGACTGTATCCCCAACTTCACCTAGTCTAATCACCTGCGACTAGTTAATAGTCCAAGAGGATGAGTCAACTATTCAGTTCACTCCCATCAGACTGTCTAGGGATCCCTTTCTTCTCTTGCAAGATGTCTAATGCTCATTGTGAGGCCATCCATCTTAAAATCTTCAGGTGCCTTGCTGGCTAGAAAAGCCAACTTCTTTCATATTCTGGAAGAATGTGTTTGCTCAAGTATGTCATATCTCCAATAGTTGAGTATTGGATTTCTGCCCTTTTGATCCCTCACTCAACCTTTAAGGCCATTGAGAAGGCGATGTCTAGGTTTCTTTGAATGATATGCCTGAGCATAGAAGACCTCATTACATAATTTAGAGGCAAATTTGTTGGCCTTTCTAGGAAGAAGAGGTAGACATCAAATCTCTCATTGAGATGAATCAGTTCTTGTTGATCCAGCTGGCTTGCTCTATTCCTGCACTGGACACACTTTGTGGATAAGATTTCTTAAAGCCAAGTATTTGTAAGATGATAGTATATGGACCTGTACAAGGAAAAGCCATCACTCCTGGCTCTGGAAGAATATGCTGAAAGCCTGGAGTAATGTCAAAGCCCTGGTGGAATGGAAGGTTGTAGATGGGAAACATGCCAAATTTTGGCTAGATAAATGGTATACTCGGTCCCCTGATCTAAAATCCATGTTGAGAATTATGGTAAAGCCTTTTCTTACATTCAAATCATTGTGGACTAAAGGCGCTGACTTTTCTCTCCACTGAAGTGGAATAAGGATTTTAGTAGTTTTATCTCTGCTAGACTCCAAAATTGTGAATTGGTCAATAATGAGAGTTCAGATTCCCTTATTTGGAATAGTAAAATAGTGAAGATGAACAAAAGTGATAATTTGGCAGATTATCCATGTATTCACCCCACGCCAAAGCTGGAGAGAATGGATCTGGTCTAGCCATTGTCATCCTTGTAGTAAGTGGACTTTTTTTCCTAGTGTGTGAGAATCACACCTCAACCCTTGGCCCCTTGATGGTACTTATGACTCTTATATTCACATCCTCTCCCTTGAGGTGGTGGTTGTTGGGAGCTGGGACCCTAGTGAAACCTTTTTCATTGATGCTATAGGCAATGTTGTAGATCATATGTTTCCTAAAGTGTTGATATTGTCTCAAATGTTTAGAAAGACTCTCTAGCCCACCTACTAGAATTGAAATTTACTCAAACAATAGCAGATGGAAGAGGATGCTTCGTACTCGCTTGAAGGCCGAAATAGGCTCCCCAATAGATATCATAATCTAACAAGGCTATACTCTCATATTCATGCTGCTAATAACAATCTTCCCATTCAGGTTGTTGATAGAATTTTGCTCGATGCACAGAGCAGTTGATGGCGGGGCTGGATGATGGATCTCTAATTAATGTTGTCATGATGTATATGCTCTTGCCTTTTGAGCATTACCTTTTTTATTTTCTCTTGTAGTGCTTTTGTCTTAGCTGGGTTTTTGTATATCCTGTACAGCCTTTTTTTTCTTAATAACATGGTTGGGAGACCTCATCTCCCTGCAGGCTTGCATCGAAACAGGAGAAGCCCTTACAACCTTTGTCAACACTGTATCGTTTCCTTTTTCTGGCACATATGTGACGTATCAAATCAGCGATTGTAAGGGCAGAGGGTTTTACCTGACCAACAGCCTACGTCTTTTCTCAGTTTAACCGTGAAATCCTTTTTCATCCATCGCCCTTTTTTCATCTATATTGCTGGCTTGCCGCTGCGAACGTTGAAGTGTACCGTCGCTGCTGGAATCGACAGCTGCCGCTGGAGCCCCGACCCCCCATCTTGCTCTCTCTCTCTCCCCCTCTCGCTCTTCTTGCATGGCAATGGACAGCGGTGGCCGTGCCAGCCACCCTCTGTCGAGGTCCCTCTACTGTCTCCCTCAAGTTCTTTCTAAGGGACCTGTCACGTGTTTTTTGATGTAATGCTTGCAAGAAATTTCAGTTACTCTTTTCCGTCGAACTAGATTCCTGTGCCTCCAAACGCGATTGGGGACCTAATTCACAGTCCGTTGCAACTTGCAACCAGCAACCAACTTCACTTCTTGCGATGCACCTTCCTAAAATGCCACACATGTAAAATTTGATGTCATGAAATTGTGCCTGCATTTCTGATGGCGAGGATTTTGCGCTTAGCAATTTCTTAGCATTAAGCCCAACGTTTTAAGTCGATTTCCATGTTAGGTGGCCACAAAGGACCCATGCTCCACCATTTCAGCTGTGGTCTATTTTGTCTACCTGACGTGTATTTTGTTCTTTTATATGAAGTCCCTTCATCTCACATATGTATATTGTTTTTTTTTTTGTTGACATGCTTATTATTTTGATTACTTTTTACACAATTTTTATTGTTTTTATAAATAATGTCTAATTCACAAATTTAAGCTTATACTTCAATCAATGGCTCACCTCACCGAGGGGCTCAATGCCTCACCTCTCTTCATAGCCTTTATACATACAACATTTTCTCATTTGTAAGTGCGTATATATATATATATATATATATATATATATATATATATATATATAAACACCCACAATTGGGTCCATAGTACGCTGGCTCCCACACTTTAGGATATCGCCTACCAAGAGACTCGTGATTTTTGTAAAACAACACTTTTAAAAGGACGAAGAAAATAGTTACGATCCACATGGCTAGGAAATACAGAACTGAGTAATGACTTAATCTACAAAGATGTAAAACATAAATTAATTGTGCTAGCATAATTACTGTATGCTACACAGAACAAAAGAAATAGCTTGGAACTAATCTGTCTCGCTCTCTTTTTGTCCCCCTCTTTCCTTCGTGTGTACTTGTGTGTATGAAAGTAGGGTGGGCATTGGGCCGGGTCGGCCCAAAACTCGGGCCCGGGCCCAGCCTGATTTTTTTGCAGACATCTTTCCTAGAAGTTTCTTGAATCCCAGGTCACGACATTTTAGCGGCGGTAGGAGGAGTGCTTCCACAGTTTCCACTGGGTCTTGTACGTGTTCCTCTTCTCTGATGGACGTCTGCTCTGCTTGCCGGATTCCAGCAAAAAGGGGGAAATGCATCCAACATTAGGGAAAGTGCCTAAATCACATGGTTCTTCTCTAATTGATGGTTTGGTTCAGTAAGTTAGGGGCTAAGGAACCAGATTCCGCACTTGGTTGGGAAATCCAACCGGGATCCGAAGTGAATGGTACCCAGATAGAGAGGGAAACAAGAAAACAAAGCCTACCTGAAAATTGATATGGTGAATCAGACACTGTTTCTTGAATCAGACACTGTTTCTTCCGATTGCAGGGAAACGACCCCTTGTCTATCGATTGCCACCGATGTGATTGCTGCTTGTCGGAATTCTTCACTGGAAAGTTGAATCATTAAGTTGTGAGGGGTGTGTGAGGGAGACAGGGTGAGTGAGGGAGAGTCGCAGGTAAGATTGCACGAAGGGCTAGTCAGCACTTGCGTAAGTTAGCAAGACATTAACGGGCCGGTTCGGGCCCCGTTGGGCCAACCTGGCCCCCTTATGGGCCGGTACCGGGCCCCACTGGCGGCCCGGCCCGGCACCCACCTCTAATTGAAAAGTGGCATGCTATAAAAAATAAATGAATCGTAAACACTGTACACATTCTAGTGAGTTCAACATGCTTTTTCTGAATATTAGGATCAATGGCTGCTTCATCAACATCTGTAATTGGTTTTCAAATATCGCAACACTGTACACATTCTAGTGCTAGCCAACTTAAGCGCTGATTGATGCAAGCTAATCTTATAATGGCTAACAGGCCACAAATGGTGCAGGAGTCAAAAACATAGGGATCATTTGAGTGAAGGAGCATAAGGGGCAGGGCATGGGGCAACAGAATGATCTGGCAAATCATTTATGAAACCATCCACAGCCTTCAGACAAGCACTCAGCATCTTCTTCTCCAGCTTAACCAGCTGCATTGCCACTTGTCTTTTGGGGTCAGCCCTGATATCTGCCAACTGAAGATGACACAATAGTAGAATTGAGTAGGCCGACCCTTCAAGTAAAGGACAAGAGTTGCCATGCGATAATAATTACCAGGATATCGACCTCGGATTGATTCGTAGGATAGCCAGCAAGTCTAGTCTTAAGGTAACCTCTTAGCTGGTCCAACACTGCTCGCTCCACACATGGGCTTACCTGCTCCAGTTCATAGACTATAAGTACAGGAATAAATTAGAGATTGGCTGTGGAAACTGCTTTCCCCTTGCATATGGATCTAAATGTAAGTTCAGCAAAGAGTAGCTAACAAGTGATAGACAACCTAATGTTAGCATGCAGGAGGTTTTGACACTCTAGGCATGGACATCAACAAAGCTACATGGATCTTAAACGTGCCTAGGCTCAACTAGACCAATGGAGGGTTGAAATGAACATAACTTACAATATGCCTGTCTATGGCTCTCACTGAGCAAATCATAAAGGTACCCTCTAATTTGTTTCTAGGTAAGAATTACAAACCAGGAAAAAAAAAAAATTAGGTGATACTCACAGGACAAACAGGGCCTTGAGAGGAAATAACTGTGTGCATCTCTGCAGGATCTGAGACATAACCTAGCCGCATATATGGTAGCATATCCATGATAGCCTCCTTCTCTCTTCCCACATAAGCCTGAATAAGTTCCAACACTCAATAGCAAGAAAATACAAATAAGTCTATTGAAAATACTTGTACATGACATACGTGGAAAACCTGCACTGTTAACTTTCCATTTCTTTGAGCAATCATTCTCTTATCTTGATATTGAGGATCATCAGTATTGAGGGACACCTGTTGCAATCACAAAACCAAGATCAAACTTAAGAAGTTACCAATAACCAGAACCAGCTAATCTGAAGTGAATTTACCTCAATTGATAAACGATCATATGGGTTCTCTTCATCTACAAATCCATAATTCAGAAGCAATCTGGAATTAGGTTGAGGTCCACACCTACATCTGACCCCTTTTAAAAAGGCAATTCTTGCAGAAAATTTTGTATATGAAATCATATGCATATTTAGATTGGACCCTACACATTCTGAAAAATTGTGTCATAGAATAGCAAGACAGCATAGATGAGAGGATATACGTGATATTGACAAGGATTTTTAAAACCTAAAACTCATCATCTGTACTGAGCAAGGTAAATACCAAACACAAATGGGTTCGCCTGACTTGTATGGACGGTCAACCACCAACTGAACAGCATCTTCTGTGCTTGTTAGCATTGCTTTGCAATTGCTTCTGTAAGCCAGCAGTGGAGGGCCTAATGGAACCAAGGCAAATCTTCGAGCCAGTGCAACTTTCTGGTTGGAAAAGAAATTATAGTTTTGACTTTTAACTAAGAAAACATTTCCATAAGAAAGCACAACATTACAACTTGTTACCTGCAAATGAACAACACATGATTGAACTGCCACAAAAGCTTGTTTGAATATTTCATAACTAAAAGCCTCAGTTGGAATGTCATATGGATATTGCTGTAGATTAAGAACAAAAGAAGCCTTAACATTATACTAATAAAATTTCACAAAATTGATTTAATGTGCCAAAACAGAGAAAACATTGGAATGTTACTTTATAGTTTATAATGCTACTGAATATGCATACAAAGAGCACCTGAAACAAGGAGCCAGCCATAAACCAAACAGTGTCAAGCTCATCATATTCCCTTTTGATGCCTGCAGCTCTTGCTAAGACCTCTTCCTGAATGTCATCACTCATCATTATATTTCAAGGACTTAGATGACTAATTAATTTACAAGCTCCAAAAATTTTCCACCTAAATACACAATGCTACAATGAAAGAATATCCATACTCTCGTAGGACTGCCTGCAAGATATTCCAGCTCATCGTCAGACCACAAGAGTGGTGACTCTACCGCTAGTTGTCCTCTTCCTCGTTGACGGTCAAGCTCTTTAATGAAAGGGTACCAGAAGGACTTTTTCCCTTGTTTCTTCTCGTACATAAGATAGAGTGCCAAACAAGCAAGTTCAGACAACTTGTTGGTTGTTAACAGCTCCGCTGAACAAACAGTCATCAGAAGGTCAAGGATCAGCAATATGAGCATCACTGTCATTCTCAAAAGGTCTTTCATGCTTAGTATTATAAAATAAAAAAAAGAGTCCACCTGAAAATGCAAATACAAAATCTAATCACATGATTTAAGTCAGTTCAACTTTACTCAGTACTCAACCAGTTTAAGTATCTGACTTGGTTATGTTTGCTAAGTTATATACTATCAGTAAGCAGATTGATCAGAAGATAAAGCGGAATGAGGAGACAAAAGCAGGTGTGGCAGGTATCAGTCCGCAGTCTGATGTTTAAGTTACAGCTTATACACTATTGGAAGAACTTGAACCCGACACTGTGTCTAACTGAACACAACTCCAATCCGATCATCTAGTTGAACTTATATTTGTTTACCACAAGTCACATCAAACTGGAACTGATCGGCCACAATCCTGGTCACAAATATCGTGTTTTTCAGAAAAAAGTGTGATAAAAATGCAAGAAATGTGTATTTTTGAAAAAATACCAAAATGGAAAAGATGCTTATTAATTAAACAAAGTATTCTCATGAAGTAATTGCCACATAAGGTAGTGATTGTTCACAACTTTAAGTTGTTTTATGTTTCTCATCCTTCCTCTTCTAGAGATTTGGGGTTCATCACAAGTTATCTTTTCTTTGGGGTTCAACACCAACCAGTCTAGATAGAATCTTCCTCCCTGACTGCCAATCCTGTATAACACAATCACCATGAGAAAATATAACAATACAGTTATGGTTTGTAATCTGACCTACAGAAATTAGGTTCATAGCAAGGGAAGAAACATGATAGACATTATTAATATACAGTTTACTCCCAGGACAAGAAATGGGAGTAATCGAACCAGACTTGGTTATAGACATAAAAGAACCATTTGCAGTGCTAAAGAGTCCAGAACAGGAGAGCCAATCTGTAAGAATGTCTTCATTTGATGTCATATGACATGAGGCACCTGAATCAAGAAGCCAGTTAGAATTCGTGTAAGATATACCTGCAAAAGCATCACCTCAATGAGATAAAGAGAAAGTCGAGGCAGCTAACCCACTATGAGCCAGGAGTTGTTGAATACTCTCAAGAATGTTGGCATGTGACAAACGATTCTTATCCCCAAAAGAAGAGACTTTTTTTATTGCAGCATTGTCACAGCCATCCCATTATTCTTCTTTTCCTCTCCATATGAAGTAGCAACATAAACCCCTTTTTTCTTCTTCAACAATTGAACTTCATATGACCCAATTTTTTACAATAATTGCATCGAACATTGCTCATATCTTTTCTTCTTTCGAAAGATCACTCATTGTTGTCTCCTTCTCCACCATAAGTTTTGGTTACAAAGAGAACTGATTCTAGTGCACTCTTACCTCCTAAACACTTATTCTAGGTCTCCTCAGCCATGAGCTCAGACACTGTTTGAACCAAAGACGGCAAACTTTGACGATGTAGGGTTCCACTTATACTTTCAAATTCTGTCCTTAAAGCCATCAGAAAGTCTATAATAACATGTTGCGGTCTCTCGCATTTGATTCAAGTTTTCTACATTCTGAACACTCTTTACACTTTGCACATCTCACATTAGGCAACATCGTAGCAAGATCATCTGATACTTGTTTAAACTTTTCAAAGAAAGCTTGAATATACTCATCCCCTTGCCGTAAACTTCTCAAACCTTGCTTCAACTGATATCTTCTTGCCCGGTTTGACTGCACATACATCAATATAAGATACTCCCAAATATCTCTAGCACACTCAAATTTGACTATACTTAAAGCAATATTAGGTTACATTGCTCCAAGTAACCATGACTTTACTTTAGAATTATTTCTATCCCATTCACCAAAAGTTGTCTCACGTCTTCATCATCATCTTCAGGCTTTCTTATAGACCCATCAATATACTCCCAATAACTGAGCCTTTTCAAAACTACCTTCATATATTCTGCCCAATAAGAATAGTTTAACCAATCGAACTTCACTGCTATTATTTGTAAAATATCCATTTTATCCATACTTATATAGTTCAGCAATCAAAGCAGTCCCAACAATGATAATTGTTGACTGCTAACAGCAAAACAACCGACGATTGTATAGAATAACTTAATAGCTTTCCAATGGTAATCAAGAACAGATACAATGCAGCTAGTTTCTGTATTAAAGTAGGCTGCAATCAATCAATCTTCCAGCAGCATCATTCATAGCAAATACAGCAGCTTACAGTAAATACTTTGTAATACACAACTTCCTAGCAACAAAACAACTCCCTCACAAGGACTAGAATCACAAGTAGTACCCAGCTAAAGCACAAAACCAAGTTGGCAGCATGAAAAATACAGCCTTGAATAGCTTAAAACCTCACCCAAAATCGACCCAAAAACAAATCTTCTACTGAGCAGGCAGTTTCCAAACGAGGAATGTGAACAGTCACCTCAGAAAAAGACACAATACATGACTTTCAGGTTAGTTTTTACTTACCAAGCTCTGATACCATGTTAGAACTTCAGACCCATAACAGAAATGCTAAAACGCAAGTTCCCAAGCAAATATGCATTAGCTTCAAATCTGCTAGTATGGCAGCAGCAGCCACAACAAGTACAAAGCTTGACTCAAGAGCACATGAGACTAAGGCTCAAAGAAAAGAACGTAATCCTAAGTAAAGTTACAGAAAATAAGTTAAAGTACATAACTGCCTTTACTTATGAGGGTTAAAACAGTAAAACAAGTTATAAGATATTACAATAAAAGAAAGGACGAAAACAGACTTTGACCAAAATAAGAAGATACAAGGATTTTAACAGTAGGGTCCAAATGGATGTAAAAAATTAAGTAGAAGCCAAATGGTAGCATTGAAATGTATCAGGCTAGGCTTGTTGCAAGAGGCTTTACTCAACAGTTAGGGCAAAATTATGATGAAACATTTAGCCTTGAAGACAAGATTGGAACTATATGCATTATAACATTATTACATCTTTAGCACTTGATTATGGCTGGAAGTTAAGCCAACTTGATGTGTGTTTTTCTCTATGGGGACTTGAAAGAGGAAATATACATAGAACAACCATAAAAAAATGCCGAAAGAGATCCTGCAAATTGGGCATGTAATTACGAAAATCCCTCTATGGAATGAATGAAACAGGCACCGATCATGGTCTCAAAGTTTTTCCGAATAAATTAAAAAATGTGGGTTTCGAAGAAGTGCTCTTGATCATTATCTTCTTATATATGAAGACGAGTGTTTTCATTTGGTTGCTCATATATGTTGATGACGTTGTTATTACTAGAAACCCTAATAGTCATATATGTGAGAAAAAGGCAATGTTGAAGAAGTGTTTCAAGATGAAATGCCTTGGGGAGCTGACCTACTTTCTCGGAATGGAGGTTGACAAACAAGGACTTTGACATAGCAGAAGTACACTATCGATCTCTTATAGAAGATAGATATGTGAAATAGTAAGCTTGTCAGCACCCCCAGTGTGCAAACAGGATTGGTGATTGTGTTATACAGGACCAAAGGGCTTTGTACCTTTGACCCGACCAGGTATTATAGCATTATTACGATGTGATGCAATAAGGCTTATCGGGCTGGGTCCCGGATCTTCGATTATTTTTGAGTTTGGACCTTTTTGTTTTGAAACCCGAGATCCAATTCAGGTTTAGCCCCTTTGGAAAAGAATCTTAACTTTGTTTTAGACTAATTGGTGATTAAGAGAAACCCCAATTACCGTTCGTTATTAAATTTTCCTTTGTTTTCCTGCATTTTCCTTCTGTTTGTGTTCGTTTGGTGCATTCCTGCAAGGATTAGGGTTAACACTCTAATCACTGTGTTAGATTGGTATTAGAGCCTAGGTTGCTGCCTTGATTTTTGTGATGTTAGAGAATCCGATGGAGGATCCCATACTATAAGAGGTCTCCAACCGACAGATTGAAAAAGAGAAGAATGAGAAAATGAACGAGGATCATGTGATAAAGCTTATCAACATGATGACCCAAATGCAAGAGAGTGTGGCAAGGATGAACAAAGACTTCGCTAGTTTTGTAAAAAGAATAGATGAAATTGAAGAATGGAAAAAAAAGATCAAAAGAATGTCAAGCCTAAAGCAAATCAGAATGTTAAGAAGTTGTTCCTTACAGTGTAGCACCTCACCCATTCAGATCTTCAGCTCATCCGCAAGAGGGTATCGAACTCCTGCCACTGCCGCTACAGCCGCACCCTTGCTGGCTGTCAAAGCTTACCCAGGTACCCAACAACTCTTTTTGCCCATTGTTAGATCAACCTGCTGCTTTTTCTATCATCATTCCTTGTAGCCACCACTGCTGAAGCAGCGTTGTCGGGATGGCGCCTGGCCGGCCAACGCCATGGAAGCAACTACTCCTAACCTTGGAAAGGGTTTTTCTATTTTAGTTGACCCAACCACCCATGTCGTCAATGGTCGGGCTGTTCATGGGTTCGTCGAGGATCGTTGAATGGTCAGCGACTCTGCTGGACGTGCGCCGCAAACTGGTGCACCACCAATGACCCATGGGAGGCCGCCCATGGGTGGCGTCGAGCATGATCCGATGCCCCATTGCCCTAGGGTATAGGAACCATTGGGCTCACACCCGATGCCATGGTTGGGCAGGTCGGGTCTTGGGTCCCAATTCAGGACCCAAGTCCACTTGCCCCACTGTGTTATTAAGGAACGCTGAACTGGGATAGGGTTTCCGACCCGATTCAACCCAGTCAGAGTTAGGCCGATTCAAGGCCTAGAGAACCGGTTTTGGGTTTCTAGAATCGAATTTGAGGTTTCAACCTCTTCCTGAAGCAACCTATAGTGGAACGGGCTTAGGTTTACCCCTGAACTTGATTACATGCACTTGCCCACGTCCATATATGCTATCCGTAGACCTATTAAATCAAAATAGGATTCCAACGGTACCCCTGTTTTGCTTTGAGCCAAGCCAAAACCAAGCCCTACATGCTATGGACGCGGATCAAGCTGCCACCTTGGCCCCCATCTTCTACAGAGCTTGATTCGAGGTCCTTGGGTAGACATTCCTTGAGGACATACATATTCCCTTGACGCTCCTCTCTAGCGAACATTTTCTTCGTTTGGAGGTCCTTGACATAGACAGAAGAAGGTGTAAATTCAACAGAAGAGCTTGTATCATCAATGAGTTTAGAAATGGATATGATGTTCTTTTTGATATTGGGAGCAAAAACAACATTAGACAGTGATAGAGACGAGGATGATAATGGAATATGTGCATTTCCAATATGTGTAATGGGATGAGATTTTCCATCACCTGTTATAATGCAACTTCTACCGTAATGAGGGGATAAGTTAGTCAATTTACTTGCATTTCCTGTCACATGGGTAGCTGCACCTGAATCCAAGAACCATTCTCCTTGTTCATTTTGCTTTATAGTCATCTTTGAGAATGTGGTCATCAATAGCTGCTGCATATCTTCGGCGGTGGATTTAGAACTTTGTCCTCCTTGTTTATAATCATGTCTTACCCCTTTGTTTTTATTTTGAGGATTAAACCAGCACTGTGCCTTCATGTGCCCTTTCTTGTTGCACTAAAACAAATTGGTATTTTCTTGAAGTATCCAAAAGAGACATACCTTGGTTATGTGGTGTTGGTAGAATATCACGGCCACCATGATTGGAGTTCCCATGGCTCTTACCAAACTTTACATTCATGGCCAACACATTTTGGGAGTTCCCTTGATCAGTCCTTTCAATGACTCTTTTTATATTCATTTCGTGTTGGAGAAGTTTACCTTGTAGTTCGTTGAAGGAAGGCAGAACAGGAAGGACCTCAAGAGCTGTAATAAAAGCATGATAATCATGCCCAAGTCCATTCAAGGTTTGCTGCACCTTCTCCTTATCAGAAATGTTATTCCCTGAGGCAGCAAGTTGGTCTGCGACGGCCTTAATACGCCCCAAATAATCCATGATAGACGTTGAACCTTTGCTCAAATTCTGAAAATTTTTCTTTAAGTACATAATTCGAGCTTCTGATATTTAGGAAAAGGTATCAGCAAGGGTTTCCCATAATTCTTCTGCAATACAGTCATCAGAAACTGAAAATAACACTTGTTGAGATAGAGTAGACAAAATATACGCAACCAGGCTTTGGTCACGTCTCATCCACACAACATGTTCAGGGTTGCTGTCTTCATGAACAACAATAACTTCTCCTGCCTCATTTTTTATTTTCTGCAAAACGGATATTGGTGGAGCCTTTGTTGAACCATCAAGATGTCCAAAGAGGCCTTGACTTCTTATGAAAGGCATGATTTGCCTTTTCCAGATCAGATAATTCTCATGGTTGAGTTTTTCGGTAATAAGGTGAGGAAGAAAACTCGAGGACATGCCAGAATGCGAAAGGTTTTCCATGACAGCAAAAGGAGAGTATACAGATAGGAGATGTTAGGGAAAAGAGAAGGCACGATATAACAAGATATGTCTTTCGGTAAGCAAGAATGACTCAAGAGAAAGAGTGAATATAGGATAGATAGAAATTGAGAAAAGAGTTTTAACTAGATCAGACCTGTTTGAGCACTTCGTTAGATAGAAGTAACGTAGCCTGCTCTAATACCATGTAAGAAATTCAAGCACAAATATCTGAGTTCTGAAAACAACATTCACGCATGAATATAGAGAGAGAAAGAGTGAACAAGAAGAAGATGAGGAGAAGAAGCCATGACCAAAATGGTTGGCACGGCCTCTATTTACAATCCCATTTCCAGAATTCTAAGAGTCTCCAATCGTAGAATCTTAGGAGATTTCACAAGCTACAAGGACATTAATTACATCATAGAATCCTAGGAGATTTCACATATTACAAGGATATTAACTACAACATAGAATCTTAGGAGACTCTTCACATGTTACAAGGACATTAAATATCTTAACACATTTTACAAGGATGTGGAATCCTAAGAGACTCCTCTTCAACGTGCTGGTGAAGGATTTATAGTTTAACATTAGGTTCTCTTTTATTTCAGTGTGTTGACAGGGTTTTGATTTGAAGTAAAAGAAGTCCAACTTTGTTTTTCTGCTTTAGATTTCTATTCCATAGCAGCATGTTCATCTATCTTTTCTCTCTTTTATTGTTTTTTCTAATCAACTTTCAGTTTGAAATCATGTTAGCAATTGTGTTTTTCTGTAACACAATTGTGACAGTTTGCACTGGTTAGAGTGCTGTGATTTTTTTTAGTTTTCATATTTACCTTCTTAAGTTTAGCATTCTGAAATCATATGGCGCACCTTCCTTAAGGTGTTACGTTGTTACTGTTTAGTAAAATCAGATTTCTTTTATATTGTACTTCTTGCTTCAAAAGTTTACTCTGATTAGTTGTGTAAGAGTCGGTATTTAAGGGTAGATTGTCACTGTGACAGTTTTCCTGCATTGTTTACATATTCCTGCTATGCTTTGACAGTTTTATATTTAGAAAATAGCTAGAATACACTGTAAGGAGTCTGAGTTGTAAATCTTGCCAGAATTCAACAGGGAAACAGCTATCCATCGCTGTTTCCAATTGTTGTTCTAGCCATTGTGACCACTGGCAAATTTAACAATGAACAGGGTTGTGTTTGTGTATATATGTGCTTTTTTCCTTTTATATTTCTTTCCTGTTTTCAGTTAGGTTTTATTATTTTATATTAACCACCTTGTTTATGACAGAAAGATTGTTTTTAGAAGCAGGCCTAGATTAAATTTGCACCAGAAAAAACAGATCTCTGGCAAATAATTGCTGGTCCTCTGGCTAGTGATAATCAGCTTCTTCTGCATGTTGAAATAGGACTTTAGTATTCTGCCCTTCTCATTTAAGGTTAGGAATGAACTCTTTGATGTCTGCGGTCTGCTTTCTTAGTTGATAACATATTTTAGGATTAATTTGAATGGTGTTAAGTTTCTGTTGTGCAGAGAAACATCTAATTCTGGTCAGAACTCATTTTTGAACTTGTCAATGCATGATTGGTTGTATAGTTTCAATTTCAGGCATTCCTTTTTTGCATAGCTCAGGATAGTAAGTTTTAGGTTGTCATAGACAACAGTTTAAGGTCCAGCTGCAGTCTAAAACAGGTTTTTATAGTGTGACATTGAGCAGAAAACAGAATATGTTTAGCTTAGGGCAGGTTTAAAGCATATACACTGCTAAAGTTTTTTCTTTCTTTAGTCGGGACTACTTTAGCTGCCTCTATATTTTCAGTTTTCAGTTTTCTTGCGGTGTCAATTTCAGGTGTCAGTTCTTATCTACCTTACAGTTTTACAGAGGAGTGAATTTCTGTTTTTTTTTAAAGCATATAGGTCAGAGTCGTCTAGCTTATTATTCTTGTTCTTGCAGTTAGGGTGAGTCTGTGCTAGCAGTGTTCTCTTTGATGCTAAAATCAGCCTTGCAACTAGCAAAAACATCAAAGGCACATGCTATACACTTTCAGCAAAACCAGTACGAGATTCCTTTTGCCCGCACATTTCCAGGAAATACTTAAATCACTCACCAAACTGACAGTGACACACAAACACTGCCTTTCTGACTGAAAATTTTACAACGAGACCGATTACCTCACCGACTTTGCTTCATTAACTGCTGTACGAACAATAACTTTCGCATGCTTCCTGTAATCTAATAATTCAAAGTATAAACTACGTAAGACTACCGGAATTTCAAGTTCCAATAGACACAATGAAAAGAAGAAGACTCCCTTCAAATATGCATGACAACCAAATTCAGCAGAACCAACAATCTCCAACGCAAGGAAAAGTTAGAAATGTTCAAACACTTGGCAAATCCCACCAGAGAAGCAATGATTTAACATTAAGAGAAGGAAAATCACATATCCATGACAAGAAACCAGGGGAAAACCTTGAATATGAACCCAAAAAATCTTCACCAGTTGAAGAAAAACAGAGAAGGAAAATAAATATATCAAAAAGAAGTGAATCACAAAGGCGTACCTATTGTTTCATTCCCTAATACCCGTTCGAGCGTTACAACAAGAGAATTTGGCACCGAGAAAGCCACGTCCCCAGACTACCAAACATACACAAGTATAAGAAAGCATATTACCACTAATCCAAAACCGGACAAGGAAGAAGAAGGGAAAATACATACTTGAAGATCCTCACTAGCAGCGACAAAACGAATGGGGAAGTGCTTCGGATCATGGGAGGGCCTTTCCCTGAGCTTCACCCTGCAGGGCGGGAGTCCCTGGCTGTGCATCCACGACATAAGGTCGATCTGCTCTCCATCTTCTCCTCTGAGTAAATGGGGTTTCGCATGCGCCTCTTTCTGACTCTTCTTCGCCACCATCCCCTGAGAACCGCCGTATCCGCTGCAGGGGCTCCATGAACGGCTGGGAAGTCGCCGGGACCCGGCGGGAAAAAAGCGTTTGGATGCGAGGGAGTGGGAGGGGAGTTGGAAAGCTTGGAAGCAGGGTACGCTACCTGGGACGTTGCAGAGTTTCATGGGTTCCATTCTCCTCTTACTTCCGGTGTGTGAGTGAATGCCTAGTGTAAGGGACGTGGAGCTGCCGCCATGGATGAGCTCTCACGGCAGACGATGCAAGGGGTGTGGCAAGAGGGATTCAACAACAAGGTCTATCGAAGTAAAACGATTCAGAAGGCCATCCATGGACGCCACGTCCCCATTTGGTGGGGACTCGAGATGGGGCCCACAACCGCTGCTGCCATATTGGAAGGATAGACCTGCCCTTCCTGCACGGAAACCGTGGACAATTTTGTTCAGCCAAACCCTAGTCAGAGTTCTCTAGCCGTTGAACTAATGATGGCGCATGAGAAATATAATAGGATGAAGGGTTGCCATCCTGTAAAAAATCACATGGATGAGCAAGAGAACTAGAGGTGTTCTCCATCCTCAATAGCGAAGATATGTTGTCATCTCATGATCAAAGCATACCATCGGTGGATGCTCAGATGTAATTAGAAGAAACGCCATCATTATCATTTGTCTATGGCTAGCATGGCTTCATTCACTGAACACGAGACACTGTTAGGTGAATTTGAGAAAACATGTTTGTCAGGAAGGGGTCATCGATTCTTTACTGGTGAGTTTACCTTTGACGACAGAAAAGGGTTAATGTTTGTCACGAAAATCTTTCAAGCATCCATGAAATGGGTGAAGAGAGTTACAACGAGCGGAGAATTCCACATAGAGAAAAAAAGAGGAAAATTGAATGAAGAAGAAAAGAAGGAAAAGAAGAATAGAACTAGAGAACGCCTTATGCGTTTGGATCACGAAAACATGAGAATGAAGAAAATAATGATGTGGAATATAAAGAAAATCAACAAGATGATCATAAGGATTGTTAGAAGCATCAGAACATGGAGGAACAGATAGTATCAATTTGACTCTTTATTCCTCTATATCATCATGTACTTTTGGAGTGTGAATTGGTTATATCATCCTTAAGGATCAATGAGTTCTCCGGCCAAGTTGGATTTGAACTAACATAGACATATCCCCAATGAATTCACAGTGCAAGGCCCTTTTGTTGTTTAGGATTCAGTGTTGCATGCTAGAGTAAGAATTCATTAATGCATTTTCTTTGTTCTCATATTGCTATAAGTGCAAGGCCCTTTTGTTGTTTGACGCAGCTGAACTATAGCCCATTAGTGGTATTCAAAACTATCAAAGTCGTAGAAGGTATGATTGAATGGCAACATATTTTGGCAGTATTCTAGACAAAATACTGAATAATATGGATAACTACACTCGCTATTTGTTGTACCAATATTAAAACCTATACACCAACACATTCTAGTTCGTTAATTTTGAAATGATGATTATGCTGAATGAAGTATACCATATCATAAGGCTGAAGTGCCATGGATCACATGTGGTTGGTGCAATGCAGTATAATAATATAAACAGCACATGAAAAGTTATAAGATTTGGAAATATAGATCGAGTGTGAGTTATGAAGGGTGACACATCGATTCTATTAGGGTTGGGTTACGAAGGAGTGAATCTAGATTAAAATTCGCACAAAATCTTAGATAAAGTGTTTCATAAGGAGCACTACTTCATCTTGTTCTTTTCAACCGGTCCTTATTCAATGAGATTTCCGGAATGAGGGTACATGCACAAGTTTGCAATTCCTTAGAGGCCATTTAAATCCACTCGAACACCACATAACAGAATAGGTTGTTCCATTTTACGTGAATGTGACACAGACGTCCAATGCCTCAGCTCGATTACATTGATAGGGAATGAGACGTATAAAGGTGACAGGCATTCTATATCGTGGAACACTAGTAGACAAAATGCCTGTCAGCCCGCACCTCCTCCCACAATCTCTCCCTCTCCCTCTCTCCCCTGCAGTTAATCCCTCTCTCCCTTCATCTATACTCCCCCTCTACTGACTGGCACTGTTGACCGAGTATGGCTATTCGGCAGTGCCTTTGTATTTTCTCTCAGGTCTATGAATCTCTCTTCCCCTCCTCCCTTTTCTCTTCAGTGGAGGCAACAGCTGCATCGATCATGGCCAACGTAGTCATCACCGCTCACTTCCTCTCTTTCATACGTATCACTCGCCCCCCTTCCTCTATAGCCCCAGTGACCAGGTATGTGAATCTCTCTCTCTCTCTCTCTCTCTCTCTATATATATATATATATATATATATATATATATATCTTGTCACCCTCTCTCTTGCTCTGATTCATATGTCTCACTTGCCCTCCCTCCTCAGCAACCCTAGAAGGCAGGTATATGAATCTTTATTCCTTTCTCTCCTTCTCCCTCTCTGTTTATCTGGTGGAGGTGAGAGCTATGTCGGCCTCTCGCCCTACCTCCCTCCCTTCCCCTCTCCCTTTCCACTCTATCAAATCTCGTTTGCTTGCATGAAACTACACGAATGAGGTCCTTTAAAACAAGGGAGAGAAAAATAGAATTTTAAGCCATAACTCGCCTTTCTTTTTTAAAATGGTAAGTCCAACCATTAGATCAATGGTTAAATTGTGCTTTTATCAAGGGTTCTTTAAAAAATGCAATCAAACAAGATGTAATTTCAAAGAAAAAAGTTTAAAGCCCACGAATTTCCAAAATTTGAATGCACAACGATGGTTTTATGAAAATCCTTTTGAAATGCCTCAAGATGCATCCTCTGGAACATAGAGATTGCAATATCCTACAGTCGGTTTTAATGACACAGTCAATGATCCAGATATCTATCAAACTGTTTTTTTGGAGAACGTGGTAGATGCAGGCGTTTGTGTAAACCATGGGTGCAAAAGAAGAGTGTAGCAAACTTGTATGATATGTGGATGAGTCTCTAAAGGTTTGGAGTGTGCTGAATCGAGGATCTAGCTTTAGGACATTGGATCTGTTTCTAGTTTGGATTAGGAGTGGTTATGAGACCTTGGTATAGGATGTCAAATCTGTGGCTCGGGATTTGTGTCAGAGATTAGGATTATCCTGGTTTAGAAGTTAGGCTTGTGTTGCAGAGGCTTGACCCCGTTCCTTATAAGTGAATCATCCATGGTTGAGGACTGCACATATGCTCTCCAGGACTGGTTGTTTTGTCATCGTTCCTCAGGCTAGCACCTCTGGTGGATCTAGGCATCAATCTTCTTCAATTCAGTACTCTCACCTTAGTTTTGAAAAATTCCACAAGGACCAAATTCTTTGGGACTCCTTTGACAGAGATTAGAAGGAGACTTAATACACCTATAATCATAGAGGGACCCACTACAAAAGATTATAGTAGTAGGAACGGTTCTAGATCCATTGCTTCTGTTAATTGTCTTACAGTGGCAGGTCGACCCAACAAATGGGTCGGCTCATACATTTTAGAAGAAGAAAATTTTCATCATATTCACTCACCTGCTTGACCCTTCATCTTCCTATGAAAATGCCTTCTCCTCCAACGTTGTGAGAGAAAGGACACCGAAAAAATTCTCCTCTCACACAAGGAAGGAGACACTAGGTGTTGAAACTATTGCCACTGCATATTAGCAGTGGATCCAACCACTTTGCTCTTGCTGGACTCCATCCATTTCCATGGTGTAATAGAAAATTTGTCACCCCTCTCTATTAGGATAAATGAAACGGCTTGGAAAATTAGGGCTTATTATGCTAAAGATCTCTCCCTTTCCTCTAGAGTCACTTGCATGAAGAGAACTTATCTGGCTTGAGGTCTTCGTGCATGACATCAAAGGAATGGCACACATCGATGATGCTGACAATTGTCTAGATGAGGCCGGTCGCCTTGCACTTGCTATAGCATCCCTTCTAGATAATTTGTCGAAGAGTTCACACTAGCAAAGAGCTCCATAATGAGGTGGATGAAGAGAACGTCCTGGCAGGTGCCTATATGATGGCATTGCGGTGATCAAGAATACACCTCTTTGGATGTCATCATAATCCACTGTGCAGATGATCTTCCGCTTGGGAACGGATTTGCATATGAACTACTCACTAGTAAGATCAGGATTCCAATTTCAAACTATAATATGGATTGAAAATTTAAAATGTAATGGCTATTTCCTTATTCTCAAACCAAGAGTACAACTATCTATTTTTGTCTTGAGAAGACATCCATGCTCTTTCTACATTCAATGCAAATACATAATCAAATAAAAACAAAGCTAGTATCCATTAATTACACTAGAAAGTTGGAAACTCGATATAAGCTGATGCTTAGTCGCCTTCCCTAGAAGCTCTATTTTGCTCAGCTGAAAAAAAAAAAACAAGAGGGATGTGCCCTATTGACTCAGTGAGCAGGTTACAGTGATGACCATACCAATCAAAGACAAACACATGATTACAACAAACAATAGATAACGCTGTATTGACACACAGTCAAGCTTGATTCTTTTAAACTTGTTTTAAGCTTAGTTCTCAATTATCTATTATTGAACTCTTATCTTCTCGTATAAGAGTACTTTTTTAGAGCTCACTCTATTGCCTCAAGCGAGACTCGCTCTTTATTTGAGGCTCCACACTAGAAGGACTTGCTCCTTCATGGAATCTTATGCTTAGTGGACTCATTCATCACCCCATGCGGGCCATATCCCTTACGGACTATCATGGTGGTTACTATCCTTAGGCAGCCCTAGAGACTTGCTGAAAGATTTTGTTAATATTCTGATAAATTTCTCTCCTCATTGTAATTGCTTACCATGAATTATGGCAACCTTCGTTAATTAGAAACATCTATCTCAATTGTTAAACACCTCATTCTTAACATGTCAACCACCATGATATGATATAATCTGGCATAGTTAGATACAATTTCTAATCCAGCTTCTACCTTAGTCTAATTCTTGCTATGAGCAAATCAATCATAGATAAGATGATCAAATAGTTATAGGCTACTCATGAAAAGCATGAGAATCAAGACTTAATCATAAAAGATAATCTAAACAATCTCATTCAGCTATAAGCATATAGATTCATGCACCGTCAAGCATATAAATGAACAAGTTAAAGTTAAGAAAAATATCAACCAAATCAAATATATTATATATATATATATATATATATATATATATATATATATATATATATATATATATATATATATATATATATATATATATATATATATATATATATATATTATCATCATTTATAACCAAACTAACAAACAAATCTTTGACATACACTAAATTCAGCTATACAATTAAACAAAAAATTTGATGTATTTGTCTAACCATCAATAGACCAAGCAAATCAAGAAAATGCATGACAGTTTTAGCTATATTAAAATCTGCTTATCGACATGAAAATGTTCTACTTAGTATGATCTTCGGGCACGTCTTTGAATGTAGTTTCACGTGCCAACCCACCTAATCATAATTCAATAGTATAATTAATTATAAACCTCAATAAGTAATTCTTAAACTAATCCCACTACACGTCCAGTAGTCCCATTAATTGCTGATTTTAATATGCTGCATGGCACTGCATATAATTAAAATCCTAATTCACATATCCCTCAATCTTGAAGGCGAATTTGTTTTATGGATGCAATGGTAGGCGATGCCAAACTGGTCCTCCAAGCATTATTCTCTACCTTGTTCACATCCCTCACATTCTTATTCGTCCTTACAGGGATGCACCCACTTGTAAGAGGAGGATGAGGCACATGACCTACCATGTTGCTACTCATTGTTGCTAAAATATAGCTAGCAGCATAACTGTAAGCATATGATATAGAAAGTTTCAATAATTTCATTTAAAAAGGAACTGAAATTATCCTAAAGTAGAATTTAACATGTAATCGTAATACACAACGAAGGAGTATTATGAAACAAAAGAACTCATCAAATTGTACAGAATTAATAATGAAACATATAGAATTGAACCAAAAGTTTCAACCTAAAACACTGACTCTAATTGAAGAACTGCTGCATTTAAACTTAAATGAACTAAACTACTAAATAGTAATTAATGACAAAGGATAATGCACTAACTAAAAAATAGTTATAAAACTAAAGAAGGCCATTTCTAACTATTCCTAAAAGGGAAAAGTATGCTAACTATATTAATGGGTATTTATATATTGATTGGCATGACGGGTTTTTATAGATTTTGATGGTGAGAGCTCCAAGGATTGAGAGATTCAAGGCATTCTTACTAAATCTTTCTATTCTTGTGCTAAGTTTCCAAATCTTTTGAATTCTCCATAACCTCTTTGACTTCCTACCCAATCTAGAAAAACTCAAATCAAATCTCAAAAGAGGACAGACTAGAGTCTTGATATTTTCATGGAACATTTAACTTCTTGTTTGAAAATTTTGTAAATTATTGTACAGTTTTATTAAAGTTGCAAAATCTCATTTGGATTCTATAATTTTCTCAAAGTGAAAGGTTTACCAAGTCAACATATAGAGCTTTCATTAAGCTTTCTTTAAAAAAATGAAAAAAATATTTTAGATTCGAACAATGAGGTGAGTGTAGTTTGGATTTGGGGCTGACATTTGGATCTTGTTCTAGATCCAAACATCGAGACATGTGAAGATTAGGAATCTGGATTGGCAAATGAGTGCAGATTCAGGATATGGAACTGGAACATGGATTTGGACCTGAATAAGAATCTAGGGTCAAATCTGAATCTAAATCAAAATCTTTAACTAGACCTAGAACTGTGGATTTGGTTTTAAAGATTACATTTGAATATGGATCAAGATAGAAACATGGAATTTGAATCTAGAATCGGATCTGAATCAAGGGTTCCAATCTAGATTCGATTTTATTTCTAATTTGGATCTTGAAATAGGATTTTTAAATCTAGAGTTTGTATTTGGATCCAGATTTAGGTCTATGGCTCTATTTTGGCTTTAGAGCTAGGATTTGTATCCATATCTAGATCTAAGTCTCTGCTTTAGACCTAGAGCTGGGATTTGGTTTTGGAACTAGACCTAAGGCTCATTTTGGATCTGGAACGGGGATTTGGGTCTGAATCTAGGCCTTATACTCGAATTATAAGACAGTTCTACATTTGCACTAAAGTTGGTTTTGAGTTTAATGGAAGTCCTAAGTGTTTCCATGAGTGAGAATCAAAGAGATGGGACCTGACCTATCAATACGAGGTACGAACATTCACTGCTCCTTTACTAGGGGTCATTAGAGCAATGACTGGACTAAATGTTTCAATTTCTACGTCTAAATGTCATCCCAAACCTAAGAAAGCAAACACGCCCTAATTTTGAAATCATGCAGGTCTTTAAATTCTAAGTGGATTTCAAAGAGGGACATATGGACAAGAAGAAATTTGTTTGATGTCTATTCATGTCTGGATCATCATATATCTATGCAAAATGACAGACTAGATCTAAAATGGAGCTTGTAAAAACTAGGCCATGTAGACTTGGAGTTTTGTCGTTATTGGGGTTTATGACATATCATGTACCATATCTATCCCTGGGATAAATTAGATCCAAATTCAAAAACTTATAATTATGATTTGAAGAGATTCTAATTTGATTCTTCTCATTTTCATGTGATTCTTGTTCTAAGTTTGAAATGGGAGCTATCATAGAGATCCAAAATGTTATAATCTGGAATTGATACCTAGAGTTCACAATTCAAATTTCAAGATCCAAATTCTAATAAATTCTGTACTTTGATCTAAATTCAGATAAGATAGGTATGAGTTTAGTGGTCATCAGGATTTGAAATCTTTGATTTTTGATCCAATCTTATGAGAATCGGCCTACGGTTTAGGATCTAATACTCAATGTTCACAATCTAAAATCTGAGATCCAAAATCCAATACTTGACATCCAAATCCAAGTGTGCTAGACATGGGTTTAGTATCATGGTTTACATCACCATAAGGTTCATGATGAAGATCCAATTGAAATCAAAGATCTGAATAGACTAAGGGTAGGTCGGCTAGGGAACTAGGCATAAGTGTTTGAACCTAGCTGGATGGGGCTCGGTTTATGGGACATTCCTAACTTGAAACTTACCAACCATGTTGTCTATAGTCTAGATTTCATGTTGAATAGGTGCAGGTTTCGTAGGGATCAGCTAGATCTGGCCTGGTTTGGGTTTTGAGTAGTGGGTTCTAAAACTGATTTAAGTGAGGTCCTAGAGAACAAAAGTAGGGTTAGACTCCAAGTCTACAATACCTAGCGTTTTTGAAATCATTTGAAGAAGTTGGTGTTTGAAATAATTTGAACAACTATGTTTTTGCAAGTGGCCCTGCGTGAGAACATGACTGAGTCTAGGTGTTCACATGCTAGGGCTAATGCCACAGGCATGCAACTAGGCTGACCAATCTAGTTTTAGATAGGGGTGCATGCGGGTGAGAGGTGCTTTAGGTGCATGTCGAAATATGTGTGCAATGCAAGGCTAGTGGAAGAATAAAAGAAAATACTATATGCATGATTTAAAAGAACTAATTAAGCAAAAGTATAAAATTAAAAAAAGGAAGGGACCAGAGGGGCGTAGCTAACCTGATTAGCCTAAAGACATTAAGTTAAATCTATTGTAGGAAAGTAAATAAGCTAAAATATAGCATTACTAAAGCAAACAAGTAAAATGTAGGAGCTAAGCAAGAAATAAACTAAGCTAAGCATGCAAACAGCGAAAGGAAAAACTAAAATAGCTAGAAAGAAAAGAAAAGCAACACCAAATTGCAACAAAGAAAGATGAGGGGAAAAAGCAATTACCTAAACTTGGAGACCTGACCAAGCCCACTCCTTCGACCTCTACACTAAGCCTGGTGGGTCTAGGTTAAGTGCTAATGCAAACCAAACCAAGATTTAGACCAAAGGCTCTAAAATATTTAAATTGAATTGAGCCAAGCCAATCCAAGTACGATTTTGAACTTTTTATCAAATTATTGTAGTTTATGGCAGCTCTATGGTGTAGAGGGAGGGAGACAGACAGTGGATGAGGGGGTCAATCTCCCCAAAGGGAGATTGAGATGTAACTAAACTTTTAGTCCCTCTCCTCCTCTTGAAAGCGCAAAACTTTATAGTAAAACATGTTTTCAATAAAAAAATGTTTATTGTGCTTTCATTTTTTATTCAAATTCAATTCCACAAAAAGTAATGCTTGCATAGAAGAAGTATCGTTTGATTCTTGATAAAAGGTTTGAATTGACATTAAGCGTGAAGAACGAATGATGCATGAATATAGAACATAGATTAAAACATACATATTAGAGAAAGATGTACATTTCGACCTCATACGAAGTGCTTCACAAAAAAATTTCACATGATTCATGCCCTTTCATATGATCTGACATTAACCATACTGAGAAATTCATGATGCATTATTGAATAGAATGTGCAATAAGCTCACATGTAGGCCACATCTAGGTTTGATACTGGGACTTAGATCTTGGCCTAGATTTGAAGAAGATTCTAGAAGATGAATCTGGATATGATATGAAAATCTGGATCATGATGTGGTACTAAGATTTGAAATTTAAAATAATGGATCCAGATTTATAAAGACAAATCACAAATATGAGATTTGGATATGAGATCCAGACATGAAAATTGGACATGAGATCTGGATCTGGAATTGAGATCTAAAAATTGCGTGAACTTGATCCAGACTCAATTTGGGCTAGGTGGGTTTAGGCTTGATTACTTGTACTGGACCTGGGTTGGGTTCAAATTTGTAAATGGGTTCAGACCTAGGTTGGGCGCAAGTTTACTCGAGTCAGCCTAGCTGCTCTTTTCAAGAACCTTGATTTAGTGAAAACTTGATTTGGGCTGAGCTTGTGCTTGAGCCTATTAGGTTCATGTTAACATGTATGAAATGTTAATTTGGGTTCATGTAGCTCCTAAGTTAGATTTTATGAATATTATGCACATAGCGACAAAAGACCACAAATACTCTGACATCAAAATCAAAATCAGTAGGTCGCGTAGGCAGGCTGACCACATTGAGATGTGCACAACGTAAAAATAAAGCATCATTTGAAATTTGATGGAAAAATGACAATGTTCGTGCCCTCCCAAACTAAAAAAATATTTAATTTGTATGGATGTCAAAATGACACTTTTCTGAAGCCTGGACAAGTGCAAAATGGAAAGTTTTGATCTGGGCTGTCCATCCAATCTGAAGCTGGAAACACTGTCTTGAAACATTGCTGATTGCAACGATGTGAAGAAATTGAGATATTGATTCTATGATTGATTAAAATTCAGCTCTAAAGATTATACCATATTGTAACTAGATGCTCAAAACTAGACCAACATTACTAAATTTGTAAAATTAAAATTGAGTTCAAATATGGATGAATGAATTAAAATCAAAGTTTGAAATACTCATATTAGACACCAAAAAGTATGGTCCTAGCTCAGGAGCTGACAAGGTCTGGGACTTTTGGTTAATAGAATTTCAGCTCGAACCTGCTAGAGCTGGTGAGACAATGTCACTCTGGTTTTAGGACAAAGCTTTAGAACTCAAAACTGGATTCTAGAACTGAAAGTAACTGAAGAAAATATACTCTCTGTGTATTGAGAAGAGCTTATGTTTAGCTCAGTTTGGCTTGACATAGCTTTGGTGCTTCAAAATTGGCAGGTGCATGGTCTTAGTGAGCTGATTAGGTTAGAGTGAGCTGGTTTTGAGTTGAGAAACCACAGTAAGATAACTCTAATAACTCTTGAGGCCTTGTAAAGCTAAGAAATGACCTAATTACTTAAACGATAGACAATTCTCAGCGTTCTAGTGAAAATTCTTACTTTCTAGGTCGGGCTGATAGGATGCAAGTACAAAATGGTCATTTTATAGCAGTGGCAACCTAGGTGATCCTAATCTAGGTATATCAATGCTGAAACAAAATTGTGCTTGTGTCATTCAATAATGACCTTTGATCTTGAAATTCGGTTTTTCGAAAACCAATTTGAAAATCTCTTGGTGAAGAGTAAATTGGTCATTTAGACATGTGAAAATTTTGGGTTTTCACACTAAGTTTGGGTTCAAAGTCCAAAATAAGATCCAAATGAGTCTTGAATTTGCCTAATGATCAAAATTGATCGACATTAGGGGAAATTGAAACATTTGAGACAAAAATATTTGAAATTTATTTTAAATTTACTATAAAATGATTGAAAAAATACTGAACATTGATTTTGAAAAATTTAGGGTGATTACAGCGAGTATCTGTTGAACCAACTAAGCTTATTTGGGCCATATTTTACACTACGAATTTTCAGACCAGGTGGAGAAGAGGCCAGCTTTACTCACTTGTGGTCAGTTTGAGAACATAAACATATTTGACATGAAAAATGAAATATAGATTGAGCTGAGAATTTTGAATAGCTTAGAATCTGTAACTGTAAAAATATATTATACAATAAGAATGACATCTATACATAACCGTCTAGGACATGTACTAAAATGTGATGTAAATCCAGCCCACAATTCTAAACATGCAGCATCCATAAATAACTTAGGCTTTAACATTAGTAAATTCACATGAAATCTGAACTTTTAAATAGCTTACATTCCTCAGTTAAGAAAAAGCAATAATGTGTAAAAGCCATAAGTTTTCCAATGAATTACTACCTCTACTTTTTCTAAATGCTATAGGGAACAACTAAATTTTTTTTGCCATGTTTCTTTGCTGATTGCACCCCATCTTTGCCGAACACAAAACTCATTCCATCATTTCAGCTTGCCCACACATCTTCCATAATTTGAATGGGAAAAAATACTAATAATTTGTTTATCTTTGTCATTCTTTGACTGTGACAACACTCACTAAACAAGAAACAAATATTTGATACTGTAGAGTAATAGATCGGCCTGATGAAAACAAGAAAAAGAATCTAAGAATTAATTCATGCATGACATTGTTTTCTAGAATAAAAATCTTGGAAAAGTAAAAAACCGAAAAACTTGTGCAAGAAAATCTAGCATCCTGAATAGTCATTGCTTCATGCTTACAAATTGAGTTAGTCCCTTGCTCTTATTCACAAATCCCTCTCTTTAATATGTTGAACTAATCGATAATCAGTATCCAACTTAAATAAGATGCAACAACAAACATGGTAGCCATTTGAGGGACAAACCAGTCCCATCCCACCTAGTTGTTTGTAGCAAAGTATGACGAAACTTCTCATATGATTCCAATTCTGGAGTTTGAAATGAATATCCCTTCCTTGCTTGAGCTTATCCCTTGCACACAAAATTATGTACTTTAGCACAATTTTTTTTGGGGGTTTCATATGTCAATTGAAGAGAAATCACAACAATAAACAAAATAATTTCCTAATAATCCATGTGAATGCCCTAAGTAGAAAGTTGAAACCTAAGCTAGAAACAAACAAGCAAGTAGGTTAACTTGATGAGTTGAAGGTAAAAAGTTCATGGAAAATGTGGCCTGTTAGACATAGTTTTTATACTAAACATCTTGATCAATCATTAGCAAGAGTAGCCATGAAATCCGTTGATAGATTGATGGAGAAAGAAACATATGAAATCTATCAATTGATCGATAGAGAGAGAGGAAAATCAAAGAGACAAACAAAGAAAGAGAAGCAAAGAGGTTATTGGGGATCGGGAAAGTGAGTGAGGCTAATTAATCAACCGGTTCATCCTTCCCTGTAGCTAGAGGATGCCTTTAGTTCTTGTTTTGTAAAGCTCATGCTTTATCTGCTCACCAAGCGACAATTGGGAGATGAAACAACAAAGAGTGTATCACTTCCAAAGGGGATAAGACTAACTGCCGATTAAAGAGAGAGGGAGAGAGGAATGAATGGTGCTCATGGTATCTTTACAATCCACATTGGCTATAAAAATTTTCAAGTGTTTGGGGAGGAGGGGTATTGTGATGAAGCATGAAAGTCGATCTTTACCACATAGGAAAGGAAAAGTGCACCAATGTCTCAATAAGTAATCATAGTTTATTAGTGACCCTGCATATGGTGGAGGTGGATCAGTAGGCCAATCTTGACACAATGTGTATGTGTTGAGAACCAATTGTCTTCAAAAGCTATATTTGGTGTAGTGGATAACACAATTTGTTGTAGAAACATTTTTATTTGGACGATAGCATCAGTAACTCACTGTATCTACATCACTCAGACGGTTCTGGTGCTATCCTATTTTCATTGCTATTGACATGGGAAAACTATCTCACTGAAGTCGAGCAATTGTAATGCTTCAACAGCCAAGAACAAGCTTGGTTTCATCGATGGCTCCTTACAAGAGCCTGATCCAATGGCAATAGAGTATATTGTGAGGAGAAGATGCCACACCATGGTGTTGATGGTAGGACCATTATACACAAAGTATTGCTCCAAGAAAACGTCAAATCAAATCTGCTATAAGTTATTTTTGGCTGAATTTAGCCCTTGGATCCTATCTCACATTTATTTAAACTTAGATTTTGCACTTTGTCATAATAAATTTGAGTTTATGTAGAACTAAATGAATAGAGTAGAAAAGAAAAGAAATAGGGGTATTTTTATAAAAAACTTGTTATTGGACATGAGTTTTGAAAAAAATAAAGAAGTATATCCCTAGCTTGTGTTTTATGTGAGAGACACAACTTTCTTCTCTCTCGTTCTTCTTGGAGCTTCTTTGGTGATGCCTTAAGAGGAGGAGCTCCATCTGACTGCCTAGGTGACGCCTCTATGCAGAGAACCCTCAACCCCTCATGACCCATTCTTCTTCCATGCCTTATTTCTCTCAAAACCTAGTAGCCAAGCTGGGTGCTGAAAGTATGATGCCAACAAAGGATTCTAGAAGCAAGACAGTGTGCCCAATCCAGAATTCAAGGAGCTCAAAACCTGTTTTAGGTAGGTATTCACAATTTTTTTGCTTATATATTATAGAATAGGCATTTTACATGTTGTCCAACCACAAGTTCTTAGGATTTCTCGTTTTCCAGCTTGTAAACCTTTGTTTTAGGTCATTTTTTTATAAAGCTGCATTTGAGTTGTCATAAGCATGCTGCATTTTCGTTTTTAATGTTTATGTTACATGTTTTCATCAAGGAAGGTTGAATATTTATTAGGTGGATTTGCTGATTTTTCATGTGTCTTCTTGTTTTCCGGCAGTTCAAGTTTAGTTTCTATCCATTTCTCTATTATTTCCTGTTGTAGCAATCTAGAATTGCATTTGTAGACTATATATTCTTTTTATGCATATGTGCTTTAGATAAGATTTAATTTTTGGTGGTGGAAAGAGGTGTAGGAACTCATCGGCAACTCCCTAGTTGTCCAGTGAGTGCAGTGGCTGTTTTCTGCTATCTTGCCTTAGTTTCATGCGTCTGTACTATATTTATTTTGAGTTTTAACATCTTGTAGCAAAGGTGACATGATTCTTGAATTTATTTTTAAAATTGAATAAGGATTAGAGCACAGAAATTAGGGATTTTGTGATGTTCAACAAAGAATAGCATGTTGACTTTTTCCAACCATTGTCCATTCTTGTTTCCTATTAATTACATGTTGTAACAAAGGTGACATGATTCTTGAATTTATTTTTTAAAATTGAAAGGACTAGATCGTAGAAATTAGGGATTTTGTGAATTTTCAACAAAGAACATCATGTTGACTTTTTCCAACCATTGTCCATTCTTGTTTCCTGTTAATTTCATGCATTTGACAACACTTTCTTACTGTATTTTAGTGCGCCAAAGTATAGCTTTAGGCGTTTACATTGTTAAAGAAGTGGATTTATAGTTTTATGTTGCTCTAAATGTTTGCATTAACATAGATAAGAGTAAATTTAGTAAATTTGTGATTAGGATTGTCTCTCTTTCATTTTCCTTTAATTTTCTGTATTTTATATCATAATCTTTCATGTTTTTAGTGTGATATAGCATGGATGAGTGGCTTCTTACTATATTTAATTGTTTAACTTAGTGATTGATAGGTTAATTTAGGGGGTTTTGTGCTTCTTAGCTAGGTGGAGCTTGCTGGTTATGGATAGTAGCTCTTGGGGTTTAGTTTCTTATTTCTCAAGCATTAATTTAGTGTATTTTAGTGTCTCTTAGGTTTTACAGTTATTTTGCTAGTTAACTAGTTAAAATAGGTATATTTTAGGTGGTAAATGTGTCTATGCCATGTTTATTAGTTAATAATATATTAGTGTATAGTCATGTAAATTTTCTGCAGCTTTTTGATGTTTATTTTCTTATAGTTGCTTTTGTTCGTAGTTAATTAGTTTTAATGTAGGTTTCATCAATGATTAGGTACTTGTTTAAAGTATTAAGTGATGTAATATTTGTGCTGTCAAACATTTGGGATTTTGTGGCGACTTTCAGGGCATCCGGCATAGGCTGCCCAATTCCAGCAAGCTTGTTTCGGCAGGGTGCTTTAGATTTTTAACCTGCTATCTAATGTATTACACAGTAGTTTAGCGTATTTTAGCTATTTGCAACAATATTTTCTATTAACATATATTGTGTAGTAAGTTGTGGTTTAAAAGTCTTTCTTATACACGATAGCCAGATTTGGGAATTTTTAGGCATCCAACCTATGTGAACTGAGTGGCAGCCCCGTATTCTTGCTGCTTTTTATTTTGTTTTCGGTATTTTAATTGCAGCTGTAGAAGTAAATTAGTTAAATTAGGTGTCAATTTTGAGTTAGACCAAAGTTAATCATCAAAACTGCATATTATTTAGAATAGTGTAATTTTAGCTTCTTTAATCCACTCTTAACTTTGCTTTAGCTCAGTTTATTCATGTCTTTCAACTGCTGTACTAGTGTAGCTTAGTGTTTAATTCATGGCTTTAGCTGAATTCTAAGTAAATATAGTTAGGGTTATGTGTAGAATAGGGAAGTAGTTGATAGACTGAAATCGAGCAGTTTTAGAACTCTTTTTTTTTTTGCTTAGCACATGATTTGCTTTAGTTAATCAGTAGGCTTATCATATGATTATATTTCTGTAGTTTTCTTTGATGATTACATGTCTTTTTATGTTGTTCTTAAGTGTATTTTATTTGTTAAGTTGGAATTTTAGTTGGATTAACTTTTAAAACTGTTCTTTCTGCACTTTCTGATTTTTGGCATTGTGTGCATGAGTTTTGTTGTATTTTTTCTTTTTACTATAATTGGTGTTATCATTTCATGGTTCGAATAGTTGTTTTTTATTTATATCCATTTTTACTTTAATATTAAATGGTAATCCTAGTTGTCTTTAATTTAATTGTTCAAACTATTTTTTACTGTTTTCATGTTTCAAACAACATTTGTTGTTTAACTTGTTTTTATTATATTTTTACAGCAAATTTTGATTATAGTTTGTAATTAATTGGTCCTCTTATGCGTGAAGTAGTATTTTTTGATTAAGAGTAGTTGGTAGTCATTAATTTTAGCCGATTAGCATTGCAAACTGATACTTGTTGATTTTCAAGTTCTAGAGAAAGAAAGTCTGTAATTTTGTGGTAGTGTTGATTTCAGCTGTATTTCTTGTGGTTTATAGTGTACTTTAGTAGGAAAATGAGTTATCTTATGCCAAAAAATAGTTTTAGATGAAAATTACTTGTTAACTATGTCACATAGGTATGGGTGCGGGTACCGGTACCGGTACGGACCATTTTCAAAAAATTTGGGTACGAGGGTACGGCCGTACACACATGGACATATATATATATATATATATATCGAAAAATTTCAAACAAAATAACATATTCACACATATATATCAAAAAATTGCAAACAGAATACAATGCTTACTTTCACACATAAATCATGGTCCAAAACACAGTATGAAAGTAATTAACATACAATTATACAAACATGTCAGCTTTCTTGATTCTCCTCCGTCGCATCATGAAGATTAGAAGGAGCAACAGGTTCTATAAGGTCCATGTTAAAAGCATGCAAATCATATTCTCCTTCAAGTTCCACATCAATGTCCTCTGCATTAACATCCCAATACTTGGATGATCCTGAACTACAGGTTTCAACAATTTCTTTCACAACATGAAGAGGTTGGAGTGGACATAAACTAAATCATGTATACATATCAAAGATACAAAAAGACAAAAATACCTGTAATCATTTGAAGTACGTGAAACTAAGCGTAGGTTGGAGTGGACATAAACTAAATCTTCTGCTCGCTTACTAGTTAGCTTATTTCTCTTGATGTTGTGAATTTGAGAATAAGTGCTCCAATTTCTTTCACAACATGAAGAGGTTGCAAGTTGAGATAATAACTTCAGCGCAAGTTGTTGGAGATTTGGTGTCGATGCTCCAAAACACAACCACCAATTAATAGGATCTTCTTCATCTCTTCCCATTGCAGCTTGTATTGAATCATTTCTTCCACCAGAGAAGCTCGCAAACTCGTTATTTATTATCTTTAACTGATGAAAATCAGAATACAGTCTTCCCAAACATATCTCCCTATTTTTTGATATTTTTGGATCTCGATTAGGAGGAACACGACCAGTACCTCCTGCCAACCATGTTTGTCCATAATATTTGGGATTTAAAGAGTGTGCCATACAATGTAAAGGGTTATTGCTTTTGTTCCATCTTCTTACTAAAATTCTATGCACATGATCGAAAAACTCAGAATCATCAAGTGCAACATTCTTCTTCTCATGTCTAAAAATGATGTTTTGAATTTTTTCAATCATGTTATCCCACATATCATAAACTTTATGAAGCATGGGCCCTTCTTTATCAACTTCTCTCAGCATCTACCAAATAAGCTCTGTAAACTGCAGAAAATATGTAACTTTATCCCACCATTCATCTTCTAAAATGCATTTTTTAATTTCTTGAGCCTTCACAATGTCATCATTCCGATAAAACTCCCAATCATTGTCAGTCACCATAAGTGTTAATGCATGTTTCACCTGCTTTATTCTTTTTATCATTACGATAATGGCTGTAAAACAAGTCTCTGCTACCTTCAACAATTTCAAATCAGAATGCCTATTAAATATAGCAAGAGCATTGTTGTGGTTTACAATAAAATTGCTGATATTTCTGACATCATCATGCTCAAGCTCCTCAATCCATGAACACAATAAACCAGCATTTGATTCATCTTTTGATGGGTTGCAATTACATTTAAGTGCTAGATTTATATTGTGTGCCACACAAGGAGTCCAGAATATGTGACTATATTTTGGATCACTTGCCAAATTCATCCCTACTCGTTGGCAAACTGAAGCATTATCAGTAATAATTTGCACAACATTATCTTCACCCACTTCTTTGATGACTTCTATAAATAGCCTTTTTAAATACTCAACATCTTTATACTCCCCAGATGCATCAATACATTTCAAGAAGATTGGTCCATCAAGCGAATAAGCAATAAAATTTATCATGGCTGCCTTTGTATATCAGTCCACCCGTCAGAAACAATGGATACTCCATATTGTATCCATGAAAATTTCTTCTTCTCTAATAAATTTTCAATGTTTGCCTTATCTTTTGCAAGAATTACAGTTCTCAACTTCTCTGAACTCGGGGGTACATAACCACTCAAACTACAATTAGCCAAACCTGTAACAACATCCTTCCAGTAAGGACTTCTGGTTACATTGAAAGGAAGTGAACTTGAAAAAAAAAAACCTTCCGATCCTTCTATCCATCTCTGCCCTTCCCATATTATTGAATGCATGTGCTAATGTTTTTCTTTTCTTTGAAGCATCTTCATGTTCTTCAGTAGCATAAAGAGGAACACACACACTTGACTTGGATGATGCCCGTGTCTTCGTCTCAGCTGCATTGCATCCTGTTCTTTTTTGAATATCTTAATCTCCTCGTTGGTAAGTTTTGGGCATGGTCTAATTCCAATGCCTCCGATATGCAACAAATGTGCCTTGCAATGTGTATAAGATCCCCTGAACGTCATTTCACAAAAATTGCAACAAAATATTACATTCCCACCACCACCTGGTCCTTTTCCTATTTTCTTCACATAGCGCCAAAGAGGTTGTTGTGGATTATCCTTCTCTAATGTATAGGTATTAACACTACTACTGCTGCTTTCTACATTTCCACTTCTTGTAGGAGGTAACATTTCTTTTCCTTTATCAGCCATTACAACTTATGTCTGAACAGAACCTAGCAAAAGAGCTGCAACACATAACCAATAAAAACAGGGATCATTCAAAATAGATGAATCCTCTCCCGATATGATATATCACAACAAGAACTAGGGAAGACGTAGTTAACAGGGATCATGTAGTGCAAAATGCCAAAACCATATACAATACAAATGTTGGTAAATTTGTATTGTATAATACAAATTTGAAACCCTCTTGGGTAGAGAAAGGGCTAGCCAAAGGGAGAGGTGATGGAAATAAACAATAGAGAAAGGGCAAGCTAGAGGGAGAGGTGATGGGTTTTCAGGCGATGGGTTTTCTGCACACTATCTCTATCGCCGGCAGCGAAGGTAGGGGTGGAGCCGATGAAAATGAAAACCAAGAATGAAGAAAACAAAGTCACAGTCACCTCCTGCTGCCGCCGCTGTCATCACCGCTGCCGTCGCCTATGTTTGCCGCCCGTGCCATCGCTTGTGTTCGCTGCTGCTTCGTCGCTGGAGAGAGACGAGTGGTAAGAATCGTAAGAGGTAAGACACAAGGGTTTCGTTTTACGTTTTTTTTTTAACGTCACAATGTTTTTAAAGTTGAAATGAAATAAACGTTAGAAAAAAGGACAAAATTGGACTCGGTCAATATTGACTGTGTCCACTTTTGGATAGATACGGCTTCGGTGCGTTGACCATACCCGGTATGGTCAACATCGCACCGGGGCTGTACTCAGGCCCGTACCGGTACCAGACGGGTACGCCTCCTGCGTACCCATGTATCATAGCTTGTTAATTAGTTAATATAGCTAAGTTTTAGATGCAAACAATTTTAAAGAGAGAAAATGCACATGATACTTAAAGGTTTGTAATGATGGACACATTTCTCATTGTTTTTCATTAAATTAGATTGTCTGTTAAATGGAATCTATTATTTTTAATGTCTAATTACGTGATTTTGGATCTATTCTTGGTTTTAGCGACTTACGTTAGTGGGTTTCGTATTTTTGATGACTCTCTACTCCAACAAATAAAGAAACATGAAATATCAAGAAATATTTGCTGCTACAATTCCACCAAACTATCATAGCTTAGCTTCAATCTCTGTCAAACTTCGGTAGGGGGGATTTTTTGCACCTTCTTTAACATATCTTTCCATTTTTGTACATCCATGTCATAAGTTAAAGTGATCCCAGCACTTCAAGGGTTAAGGGTAACCCACCAGCTGCAGCAACAACTTCACTTGATAACTATAGATATTCTCCCTGTGGTTGCTTACTCTTACATGCATGATGTTCAAAAAGTTCTAGAGACTGAGCTTCATTTAGTTCTTCTGGCTAGTAAATTTTGCGTTGTTTCACATTGCAGGCTCGCAGTACCTTCTCATCTTTGGTTGTGATGATGATCACACTTCATGAGTTGAATTAATGATTCATTCCGGCCTTCTCCTCATCTCTTTGCTCCTCTTCCTCCAACTCTGGCCAAATCCCCATCGGTAACTTAGCCATCTTTTTGTGATCCAGCCAATGTAGACAATTTACAATTTAATAGGTTTAACGTAGAAATACTAGAGAAGTCACATAGATATTCTCGTCAATCATAAACTTAAACTCATGATGGCAAAACAATGTAGCCTACATTACATGTATATAAAAAAACCAGATAAATGCAATAATGAAAACATGGACATCAGCAAGGAACTTACATAAGTGTTGACAAAAGCATCCAAATGCTAATGTACATAAAACTACAATAACATGTTCATGTAAAGACCTAACATCAAAGCATCTAAGTTAAATACAAAACCAAGTATTGCATTAGAGTATGCATAGAAGCTGCTACATATAGTGAGTCAAGTACAGATCCACCACAATAGAAATAAAATTAACAAAGTCAAAATGACCACCACAAGAACAGATTTGAAACTGGTAATTGACTGTCCAGCTGTCTTCATGTCAACCTTCAAATAATCATCCTTTTCTTCAAGTGTGTTGACACATATGTCATCCAAAATTTGTTAATTGTATTTCTTCATATAGGTGTTCAAATGTGTTTTTGCTTCCATAAGTGTGTCGAATGACTTATATACTGCTCCTGGATATCGAAGGACTTGTGGGTGACATTCTTCCCAATAGTTAAATATGCCCCTTGAACGACCCTCAAACACGACATAATACTTATGATAGGGCTTCATCCTTGATTTCCTATGAACATAAACATAAACATCACATTTTAGCAGACATTAAAGTGCGATGAGCTTATATTGTACTTACAATAACTAACAATTATAAACCATAAACAAAACAAACATAAGAATAATAATCATCATCCTAACAATAGAAAATGTGTGATAAGTTACCACCCACTTACGATTTTGGAAATCCATGAACGTTTGAGATGTTAGTGAAGTGTGCAGGTTATTATTGGATCCTTGATGAACACTTTGTGTTGCACTTTCATGTTCGGTTAAAAACGATGTACTCTCATTTGCATCGTAAGATGGACCTTCGTCAATATCAAATTGTCTTACATGAAGATTATGGTATAAAATGAAATTGTGTAGAACACACGTGGCTGACACAATTGCAACTTGTTTGCGATAAGGAAATGGCACTTGTGTTTTGAGTTTAGGGAACCGTCCTTTTAATAAACCAAAAGCTTGTTCAATAGTTGTTCTTAACGATGAATGACAATGATTAAACAATTCATCTACAGTTGTAATACGTCGTACCCGCCGTGTATTAAATTCAGATAGATGGCACCAATGACCTTGATATGGAGTTAGTAAAACATGTATGTTTGGATACCCTCCATCGCCAAGATAGTATTTCCCTACACAGTACAGTTATTAAGAGTTTAACATTAACTAAATAGTTAGCTAAGACCTTCACAAGAATCTATTAGTTGTTTATGAGGGAGTTAATAGTGTGTTCACCTGTAGGTATGACAAATGGATTGATTTCATTATCAAGTGCACTGTATAGTACTCTTGAATCTGTCGCACTGTTTCCTCAACCCGCCAAAACATAATGGAATCACATGTTGAACCCAACTACAACCAAGTCATTCTGTGAAAAAGTTCCTTTTCTATTATGATACATCGGTTGTTCTATTGTTTGTATCGAGACTGCTATATAGTGTCATCTATAGCTCCTAAGCAATCATGCGTAGTGGAAAATGTTAGTTGCACTGCATTTTTATCATATAATGTGTGATCATGAATTAGCTTACCTTAAAATATGGATAGAAACGAGGATTGAGGCGGATTTTGCATGGAGTGTCATTGTTTGGTCGGCTGATGTATTCCTTTCCCAATTGACATAGTGCATGTAGGATAAGGGTGACATACTTGCTAATTCTTTGACCTAAGTGTTGGAACATGTTTTGACATGCGCGATTGCACTCATTATGGCCAACAATGAGTAGAAACATAGCAAGTTGTTCCTCAATGCTGATTTTGGACCATCTTCTACTAAATTTCTCTCTTTCAAGATATTACATAGTGTAATAAATGAGTTGCGATCCATGCACAGTAAGTCCAAGCAGTTCCTTGGATGGCCATTAATGGTATTATCAATGAATTGACTACCAGCATTTTGATATGGTGAACAATCCGCCTATGTCCATAAAGGTATCTAAGAAACATGATGACAAAGACAAACACCACTTTCATCATAGCATATTCTCTTTCCTCATTTGACAACATGACTACAACACTAGGTAGCACAGACAAAAGGTTGTAACATAACAAATCATACAATCTATAAACAAAACATTTTAATATGCAAAGGCGAAGGGAATTAATTACCATAAAACAAACATATATGTATGAAATATAAAGCAACTTAAGTAACATATTTTGAATTGTAAAGAAGTTAGAACCAACACAGCATTGAATTAGAAAGATATCTGAAACATATATTTGTTACTATTGTTGATTGATATTTTCAAACAACCAAGGCACATATTCATCAAGCTCAAGGTTGAGGAAGGTAAGCGGCTTATCTCCATGCTCCATTAATGTCAGGGATCTTCTGTGCAAGCTCCTATCAATCTCTCCCGAGTTGAGCATTTCACACAATATGTCTACACATTTGTTGTTCGTTTGTGCTCTAGATGTTTTTATCATTGTTTGAAGCAGTGGGTTGTGAATCTTGTTGATTGTGTGTCGGTGATGGTATAGGAGAATTATTGTTCAACATTTGTGTGAAGGATACATTTTCATCAACATTCATTTCAAAATCATTGCTATGGGTTATAGGGGTCTCAGGTAAAGGATTAGCCTCACGGTCTTCAATCATCATGTATGAAGTGCAATTATAACTGCCACGACCTGTGGCAGTTGACTCGCCATACACTTCAAGTAACTCCTCATAGTGTTTCCATTTTTGCCCTCCTTTGAATTTGCGCATGTCTGGGAAATTCTGCAATTTGGTTCTTAGTCACATATGTTGGATCTAGTAGCAAACATGATGAAGAATTTCATCAACTAAATGTTCCCATACTTACATGAATGTAGACGGCCCAAACTTCCTTCTCAACATCTGCACACTTATTTGTTGGGTCCCAACCAAACCCTCTTCAAAATTTGCTTGCGTATATTGTAGTTTGCTTTTGTACTCTTAAACTTGTTAATTTTCTCTGTTGTGAATTTTTGCCTAAACTTTTCCATCATTTTTTGTTCAATTTCCTTATAAGCTTTCCCCTTTAAATTGTCGTCTGACTTCATGCTAGGTAGTCGAGATTGCTATAACTAGAAGATGTATAAGATATTCTAGTTGAACATCACTCCATACAAGACTGTCATTTCTTGAGTTGCTTGAACCTTTCATAACTACTACAATACAAGTAGATACAAGAATCTGGCTAAAAGTCATATATCGTACTTAAAGTGAACAATCTTCTACATCATTGTAAGTGCTTTCTCTTAACTAATGTAACTATAAAATTGGTAATGTACCTATAAAAATGCAGCCAGTTGAATTAATAATCTTCTTGGTCAAGGCAAGCCAACTGTTTGCCAAGATGACTAATATTACTTGCTCTTGATACCAGCATCACCCCTGGCAGTGAATCATCGTTAACCGTGAATGAAAATAAAGCTTCACAAACAGGAAAAGAAGAGGACATATCAAAGGTGGCAACAACTTGTAGTTTTATCAATACAACTGAAAGATAGAAAGCAGAAGTTCAAACAAGAAACAAAAAACCGAAGAGTAATAAGAGCGGAGAACTAGCATGTTGAACCACTAATCCACTAGCATGTTAAATTATTTATCTTTTTAGACAATTTGCTGAAATTTTTTTCATATCTGGTCTAGTTAATGCACTGGGTATCTCGTAGATGATTTTCTCTCTCAAGGAACACACCAGCTAAGTGATGGAGACACATCAAGTCAGCAACTAATATCTCATATTCTAATGTCATGTTTCAACACAACACGATCACCAAACTAGTTCCTACACAGCATAGCACAACTAATGTCATGTTCACCCACTGGCAAGTGGGAATCATATACTAGACATATGTACTGAGTAGGTTTAACCATCATTCCTAAATTATGTTATATAGGTGACAAATGTTCACGAGTGTCTACCATCACATATGTGTATTAGAGGAAAAGCAGAAAGATTGACAACAACCTTGTTTGGATGAATTTTGGCAACAATGGTTAACCTGTTCACAAGGGTATGGATTCCACAACAGAAACGTAGATAGACAACAAATACATTCATCCAAAGTTGGGTGAAGAACCTAAATCAAGTCCCAACCCTGCCAGTTTGCAACTGACCACAGTGTTGTCCTCATAAGGCATGGTGGTCATGATCATATAGGATTTTCCTCTCAAGGAACACACCAACTAAATGGTTTGATCCTCAAGGATTTTTAGTCATTTAGAAAAGAAAAAAGAAATGGAATTTTACCAAATCATACTCAATCAACCGCCTCACAATTTTTACCTACCACTAAATCAACAACTTTTGCAGTACTAGAACACAATAGGGGAAAATCAATGATAAGCATGTTAATAACCAGAAGGAGAAAATCTGACGAGCATTATATTAGTGACCCATGTTCTATACTTCGCATATAGCTCCACATACCTGCGAATTTTAAAAATGACATTCAAAACCAACAGGGAATTCAAGAAAAATCTCCAAAAGATGTGTTAATAGAATGTGCCTTTGTGTTCCCCTGTGTCTGGGAGTTTGTACAGTCCTTTGCTTTGTTTGCATTGTGCTTCCTTTGCTTATGTTGAGTCATTTGTTTATGCATGTTTAATTGTAAGGGAGTACCCTCCCATCGGTCTAAGTGTCAAGTATTGGGATTTCTTGTTTTGGGTGGTCGGCATAGGAATCCTGTAAGCGGCCTCGGCCATCCTATATAAGTAAAGTCGAGATCATTCTCCTTACTTATCTTTCTTGTGATGTACTAATTTTTCAAGCGAATACATTGCGAGATTTCTTTATTCACAAGCATTCTTTATACACTCGTTTTCTCAAACTATTTTTGCGCCCCGTTCAGTGGTTTGAAGGCTTGCGGCAATCAGGTTCTTGCCGCGCCGCACGGGCCGAAGTTGTCAGCCCGTGAAAACTGGTATCAGAGCCCAGGTTCGGCAATCTGGGGAAGCGGTTGGATAGTCGGTGTAGAACTACACGCCGACGATCGTTGATCGAAAGAGACCTCCGACGATCATTGATCGAAGAGGAAGAAGCCCTGGCGACTCAATACAATCTGCGAAGTGCCAAGGGCAAGGGGGTAGCCCGTTCTGACGAGATGGGTATATCTCAGGGTCATGAAGACCTGATCGAGATGGTGAACAAGCTGGCTACCGACGTAACTACTCATGAAGAAGCGTTGGGTAATGTAGCTGAGTCCTTCGGGGAAATAAAGGACGAGATGAAGGTACTGTAGGAACAAGTGGCCGACCTAGTGGCCATGAATCGGGCACTGACTGACATAGTGACCGCGTTACAGGCTGAAGTCAAGGAACTTCAGGTGAAGAACCGCACACTACAGCGACAGATCTCTATAGGTGGAGGCGACGATCGGCCAGCGAGGGTCGACGTTCAGAGACCAGCTAAATACAACGGAACTCGGGATAGTCGAGTGATCGACAACTTTTTATTCCAAGTAGAGTATTACCTGGACTTGCAAGGCGTTATGTGGGACGACCTTCAAGTCAAGACTGCGGCTATGTTGCTAGAGGGCGATACTATGGCATGGTGGAGAAGGAAAAGGCTCGACATTCAGAAGGGGATCTGCACAATAGACACTTTCGATGATTTTTAGCGAGAGTTAAGAACTTACTTCATGCCCCCGAATGCGACACGCCATGCCTATCGGATGGTTGGTGAACTGAAACATACCGGATCCTTGCGAGATTACGTGAGGGCCTATCAAAGGCTGATGTTAGATGTGCCAGATATGCAAGAACAAGATAAATTAAACTAGTTTATTTTGGGACTTCAATCGTGGGCACAATCCGAAGTGGAAAGGAGTAATCCAGAGACCTTGGAGGATGCTTATGTGGTAGCAGAACGTTTGGCTGATACTCAGCGCAAGAGCTACACTAACGCCTTCAAGCCGTCGAAAAAGTCTGACCATGGAGGAAAGAAAGATGATCGAAGGGAACGGAAAGATGAACCATCAACTCAGTGGCAAGTCGAAAGAAGAACTTTTTTTCGTAGAAACGACAACTCTCAGAATAGAGTGTTGAAATGTTGGTTTTGCGATGGCAATCACTTAGGAAGGCAATGTCCAAAGCATGTAAACAGGGACAATCAAGCAAGCTCTTCAAGGCAATCTGCTAATGCGGTACAAGGTGAAGAAGGGGAAGGACCAAAGATGGGTGCACTTTAACTTCTGAACACCATAAAAAGGGAGGAAAATATGAAGGTGACACCGACACCTTCTAACGACCTCATGTACTTGGAAATCTTGGTAAATGAAAAGTTTACCCTGGCTATGGTAGACACGAGAGCCACACATAACTTTGTCTCATTTGAGGAGGCGAGGAGACTAGGCCTAACCCTTGAGAGGGGAGAGTTACGCATGAAGGCGGTGAACTCAGAGGCCAAACCCATCCACGGAGTAGCCCGGGATGCGGTTGTGAAGATTGAGAGTTGGTCAGGAAGGGCCAACTTCTCGGTGGTCCCGATGGATGATTTTCGGATGATCCTAGGCATGGAGCTCCTCAGTACTGCGAAAATGGTCCAAATGCCGCACCTACGCAGTATTAGTATCATGGACGAGAAGTCCCCTTGTATGGTTCCAGTAACATCGATAAAGAGGGATAAGGGAAAAGCCGCAATGATATCTGCCATCTAGTTGAAGAAATGCCTCAAGAACGGCGAAGAGACGTACTTGGTGGCAATCAGGGAAGTGACTAATGACTCCCCTGGTTTGGTCCCAGAGGTGCTTGCACCTGTCTTAGCGGAATTCACAGGAACAATGCCTGCGGAGCTCCCTAGACGGCTGCCACCTCGACGTGAGGTGGATCATGCCATCGAACTCCTTCCTGTTGCCAAACCCCCGGCAATGGCACCATATCGAATGACCCCTGCAGAATTAAGAGAACTTCGACGACAGTTGGACGAGATGCTAGCTGGAGGTATAATCAAACCTTCCAAAGCTCCTTTTGGTGCACCAGTGTTATTTCAAGTGAAACATGACGACTCCAAAAGGCTATGTGTGGATTATCGGGCGTTGAACAAGGTAACGGTGAAGAACAAGTACCCCTTACCTTTGATTGCAGATCTGTTTGATCAACTAGGCAAAACTCAAGTGTCTTCCAAGTTAGACCTCAGATCAAGATATTTACAAGTTCGAATTGTTGATGGCGACGAGCTAAAGACCACTTGCGTCACTCGCTACGGTGCCTTTGAATTCTTAGTAATGCCATTCGGGTTGACGAATGCTCCAGCCATTTTTTCGACTCTAATGAACAAGATATTCTATCTGTACTTAGATAGGTTCGTGGTAGTCTATCTTGATGACATTGTAGTGTATAGCAGCTCCATGAGGGACCATGTAGAACACTTGCGAACAATGTTCAAGGTATTGGAGGAAAACGAACTCTATGTGAAGCGCAAGAAGTGCTTATTCGGCCAATCAGAAATCAGTTTTCTCGGTCACATTGTGGGAAAAGGTCAGCTGCGAATGGACACAGAAAAGGTGAGGGCAATTCGAGATTGGAAACCGCCAACCAATGTACCAGAACTACGTTCTTTTTTCGGTTTGGCAAATTACTATCGACGATTCATTGAGGGGTATTCTTTGATAAGTGCGCCTCTCACTGATTTGTTAAAGAAAAACCGAACTTGGACTTGGAAGGAGATCGAAGAAGATGCCTTCGAGAAGTTGAAGAGGGCCCTAACGCAGGAACCTGTGCTCAAGTTGCCCTACCACACAAGGAAATTTGAAGTCCACACGGATGCATCAGATTTTGCCATTGGCGGAGTTTTGATGCAGGAAGGTCATCCAGTCGCTTATGAGAGTCGGAAGCTGAAAGACGCGGAGCGAGGGTACTCCGTGCATGAAAGGGAAATGACGACCATTATTCATTGTCTTCGCACATGGAGACATTACTTATTGGGGTCCCAGTTCGTGGTAAAGACTGATAATGTAGCCACAAGCTACTTCCAGACTCAAAAGAAGTTGAGTCCGAAGCAGGCTCAATGGCAGGAATTCCTTGCAGAATTCGATTTCGCCTTGGAGTACAAGGCAGGGAAGGCAAACGTCGTAGCCGATGCACTGAGTCGGAAGGCGGAGTTGGCAGCTAAACAGACAGCATCATCCGAAGCGCAACTCGAGGGTGCTCTTCTCGGGCAGATTCGAGAAGGCATGAAGCAGGACCCAGTGGCCAAGCACTTGGTCGAAACAACGGAGGCGGGAAAGACGCGACGATTCTGGCTACAAGATGGACTTTTGATGGCAAAGGGCGGACCAGTGTTCGTGCCTAAATAGGGCAATCTCCGATGAGAGTTGTTGAAGGAGTGTCATGACTCGTTGTGGGCTGGCCATCCTGGTCAGGAGCGGACACTGGCACTGCTCGAACGTGGCTACTACTGGCCACAGATGCGCGACGACGTTGAAGCCTATGTGAAAACATGCTTGATCTGTCAGTAGAACAAGGGAACAAACCAGAAGCCTGCCGGTCTCCTGGAGCCTCTTCCTATTCCAGAACGTCCGTGGGAATGCCTCTCCATGAATTTCATCGTCAGCTTGCCCAAAGTTGACGGCTTTAGATCCATCCTTGTGGTTGTGGATAGATTTTCAAAGTATGTCACCTTCATCCCAGCCTCTAAAGAATGTCCCGCGGAAAAGACGGCAGAGTTGTTCATGAAGCATATAGTCAAACATTGGGGCATGCCGAAAAGCATTGTCAGTGATCGGGACGCTCGCTTCACAGGGAAATTTTGGCACGAAGTATTTCATTTGTTGGGTTCAGATTTATTATTCTCAACAAGTTTCCACCCTCAAACGGACGGCCAAACTAAACGAATCAATGGATTGTTGGAACAATACCTTCGACACTATGTCAGCGCAAATCAAAAGGATTGGGTAAAATTGTTGGATGTAGCTCAATTTTGCTACAATTTGCAGAAGAGCAAGTCTTCTAGACATAGTCCATTCGAAATAGCCACTGGACAACAACCGTTGATGCCGCATACCCTTGCAGCCCAAGAAAAGGGAAGACCCACTTTTGCCTACCAGTTCGTTCGCGATTGGCAGGACCAGACAGAAATGGCTAAGGCGTTCTTACACAAGGCCGCCAAAAAGATGAAAAAGTTTGCAGATCGGAATCGAAGGCCAATGGAATTTCGAGTGGGTGATCAAGTCCTCGTAAAGCTATATCCTGATCGCACAGGCATTTTTTGTGGTCGACACAGGTCATTGATCCGCAAGTATGAGGGACCCTTCACAGTGCTGAAGAGAATCGGAAAGCTAGCCTACAAGTTAGACTTGCCGCCAGACTTTAAGGTGCATTCAGTGTTCCATGTTTGTAACCTGAAGCCCTTCTATGTCGATGAGGAAGACCCCGAGAGAAGCGTTCCAGAACGAGACCCGATCCTGCAGCGAGCCCCGTCGACCAAGCAAACGGCGGACCGTCAGATGAAAGAGATTCTTCGACACAAGACAAACTATTTGGGGGTGCCGAAGAAGTACCAAGTGAAGTGGATAGGCGAACACAACCCCACCTGGGAGTATGCATTCCGCATGAAGCAGCGCTACCCGTTGGAAGTCAAGGTTTATCATGAAACTGCTGGCGCCGAGGACGGCGCATAACTTGAAGGGGGGAGCCTGTTCCCTTGTGTCTGGGAGTCTGTACAGTCCTTTGCTTTGTTTTGCATTGTGCTTCTTTTGCTTATGTTGAGTCATTTGCTTATGCATGTTTACTTGTAAGGGAGTACCCTCCCACCGATCTAAGTGTCAAGTATTGGGATTTCTTGTTTTGGGTGGTTGGCATGAGAATCCTGTAAGCGGCCTCGGCCATCCTATATAAGTAAAGTCGAGATCATTCTCCTTACTTATCTTTCTCGTGATGTACTAATTTTTCAAGTGAATACATTGCAAGATTTCTTTATTCACAAGCATTCTTTATACACTCGTTTTCTCAAACTACTTTTGCACCCCGTTCAGTGATTTGAAGGCTTGCGGCAATCAAGTTCTTGCCGCGCCGCACGGGCCGAAGTTGTCAGCCCGTGACATTTGTGTCTCTATGTGTGTGTGGTTGTTGTTGGGGTGGGGGGGGCGTGGTTGGTTCTGGTGTAATTTCAAATATTGATGCATTTTTCTAATATATTTAAACAAAATGAGAAGTTTGAAATCATTATGTAGAAATAGACAATCACGTGGTGTCATAATACATCTTGTCGTAATTTTGGCACTAACTGCTTATAGGGCACTGCCCCCTAGCATGGTTTCACATTCTATGTCATCTAAAGTCTATACTTTAGCTTTTCCATTTGGAGCACATCAGATTGTGTACATCCTTTATAAAATGATTAGAGATATTTGGTTTATTAAGTGGAGACCATCTGCGAACATCACATGGCATAGAAAAAATGGCAACTTCTGTAACTAGCTATAGCATAGAAGGGTAGTCCCCATGTTAAGTGAACTAGATGAAAAAGCTGAGATGGAAAAAAAAAATCATAGGATGTAATCAATGCCCCATCTTCATGGCTTGCACAAATCCAGCATTACATCACCTTAATAGGAAGGAGAGATATTTATATTTGTAAACAGTGATTAAGGTTCTCCTGTGCAAATTGAGTATATGATGTTACCATAGAAACTTCAGGTTCATTGCTTGGATTGACACTAGTCTAATAGAACTGGCAAGAAATTATTTTTACAAAAAATATAGGAAAATCCACATGATTCATTAGACTCCACATATATACTGCAGCATCATGCTCTCTATGATGGAGCAAGAGAAGCTCACTGTATCTCGCAAATAGGAAGATAAATTTGGTAATAAAAGAGAACATGGAAAATGGCTACCCTCTGTACATGAAGACTCCAAAAACCATATAACCTAGATGCATCTAGAGGTCTACACATCCAAGCATGTTGATATGACCATTGACATGGGCAGTACTTGACATGCTTAGACATAGCTATTTTCTGACTTCAAGGTGTCCAACATTCTTGGATATATTGAATAGGGTGTGCTAAGCAGTGGCTACTCCATGTTTAGTAACAGACCACTTCAAAGGTAAAGATGCTTGTGAATACATCTTTGTCCTCCCAACTTTTGTTTTTATGGTACACAAGTTTGGCCCGTTGCACTACCCTCATGAGTCTCTCCTTAGAGGGCCTAGCGAAGTCACATATTTTCACATGGATGCAACAATTTGTCCAACAAATAGTTACATATGAAATTTGTTGTAAATGAATCCCTTCAACTATGAGTTGTGTGGCTATCAACTATCTGCACAAGCCAAGACGTATAGATCATGACAATGTGGCTGCTACCCATGGGCCGACACAACCTAACCATAGGTGATTGACAAGTCTCACATCCTATGAATGTTCCCGTATAATTTGTTTAATTTTCCCATGATCATGCTTCTGAACAGAACCCACCAAATGGTTAAGTCACAATATCCTTTGAAAATAATGTCCTCCTCCAGAAAAATAATAAGCTTCCATGCAAATCTCTAATCAATCTAAAGAAACTAACACACATAGAATCACATGGTGACCTCAGCAGTTACTCAAAGGCCGACTTGAAATCTAACAAAATAAGGAACACCCAAAAGAGGACTTCCACTCGATTTCCCAAGGAACAAAACAGTCCAAGGCTCCAAATGGATGGAGTTCCTAGATTCAGCCCCCCACCCAACAAAGACCACAGGATCTCCTAGAAAACAGTTACAACCCACCCCTCCCGCCAGCCCTTCTTCTCTGGAAAAAATTAAAAATTAAGTTAAAAATAAATAAACACTTATTGATGATATTATAAGTTCCCTTCAAGAAACTGAGAGCAAAATCCCCCCTACAAACACAGACGAAGATCTCGACGACTGTATGCGTTGTGAAAACGAGCGAGACATAGCCAAAGAAACAAAACTTCAAAAATAAATAGGAGGGATGAAGGCCAGCGTCCAGATGCAAGAACGAGGATGATGATGGAAAGGGAGCAGAATGAGGCATAGCCGGCAATGAAGAGGAAGCCTATGCAAGATGCTTCACCGCAGGAGGAAGGGAAGGGAGCTGCGAAGGGAAAGGGCGCAGCAGCAGTGGCTGCCTTGTGAGATCTTTGGGAAGCCCTATGCGAGACGAGAGAAGCCCTAATGGGAATTTTTCTGATTCCGGAAATTTCTTTCCACCCTCGAGGGTGGGATGAAATTTTCGGAATAGTTATTCCAAAAACTCATCCAACTGCTACATTTTTTGTCCCTTGTTTGATGGGGAGGAATTTTTTTCCTCTCGCTACAATACATTTCCACGCGATCAAATGGGCCCTGAAAGGCAATGGGAAGTGGTCCTTCTGCATGGCATCATTGTGCTTCCTACAATCCATGTAGTCTCTCCATCCTATGGTGGTCCTCATAGGGATGCTGTTTACATTCTCATTCTGCACAGCAGTGAGCCCTGACTTCTTTGGTACAACTTGGGTGGGGCTTACCTGTTCACTGTAAGAGATGGGGTAAATAATACATGCATCTAATAACTTTGCCACTTCTTTCTTTACAACCTCCTTCATATTCGGGTTGAGGTGTCATTGCATCTGACAAGAAGGCTTTGCATCATCTTCTAGACTGATCCTATGCATACAAAACGATGGGTCGATCCCTCTACGATTGGTGACTGACCATCTAATTGTCATCTTATGGTCTCTCATAACATTCATCAACTAGCCCTCTGTCAAGGCTGCTGAAATGATGGCAGGCTGGGTCAAATTGCCACCCAAAAAGACATACTTGAGTGAAGTAGGCAGTAGCTTTAACTCAAGTTCAGGGGGCACTCAACTGAGGATCGAGTAGGAGACTGCCAACTAAGTGCTTAGCCCAATTGCATGAACCTTCAAGATCCTCAATATGATGGTTGACATCATAAAACTCATTCCTCACCTGATAGCTCCCTAAATATGAATCTACAATGTCTTTCATGTGTGCTCCTGCATAAGGGTCTTGAAATATGAAGTCTTCAAAAACTCATAGGTGTACTTCTTCCAAGATATCTTCAATCTGGTCACCTCCACAACACGCATCTTCTCCTATAAGTCCCATTACGGCATGAAATATGTTCAACTGAACCTTCTTATTTCTGAATGTTACTTCCATTACTCATGTGTGGCAATTGATGCACACATTTGCTATAGCCAAAAATAGATGCCCAAGAATGATTGGCATCTTATGGATCTCATCCATGCCCTCTATGTCTAAAATGACAAAGTCCATTGAAAATTAGAACTCCTCAACCTTCACCAACACATCTTCCACAATGCCTCATGGCACCTTAATATATCTATCTGCCAATTGTAGTTTCATTGGTGTTGGTCTCATATCTTTCGTCTCAAATGTGTCATAGAAGAACCAGGGCAGGATTTTAACACTCACCCCCAAGTCGAGCAAAGCATGTTCAATGATGATGTTTCCTATCACACATGAGATGATTGGAGTCCTAGATCCTTGAGCTTTGGTGGAGTTGGGTATTGTAGCACCAAACTTGCTGGCTCAGCTAAGCATACTCTCTTTAGTGTGTTTGATATTATTCTTCTTTTCTGCATACACAATTCCTTTAAAAACTTTGCATACACAAGAGATCTTCTCAATAGCATCCAATAGGGGTAAGTAATCTTAGCTTGTTTGAACAATTCTAACATACCTTTCATTTTTACCCCTTTCTTCTCGAATACCTTGGGTTTTTGCAATGCTTGGGGAAATGGCACTTGAGGCTCATAACTTGTGGACAATCGAGCTAGGGAGGTCATCTGGTTCCCCCTCTGTCTCTTTAAGATTGGCTCTTGTTTGTTCTCTAGATCTTTTTTCACTTCTGTGTCGTTCCCTTTTTCCTTATCAGGTTCTCCTTACGGATTCGGAGGATGATACTTATTCCCACTCTAGAGGGTCTTAACTACCTTGGCCTACTTTGAAGAATATGACACATGCAGGCCCCCTCACATGGGATCTTCTCCCCTTGGGTTCAAAATAGGCTGAGCAGGCAACCCTCCATCATTTCTTCGAGATAACATATCTTCCATCTGCCCTACTTGTGACTCCAACTTTGCTAATGACTGGGTGTGAGAGTTGACTGTTTGCATCACATTTTCACACTCATCAACTCTGTTTGTAGTCTTCCGTTGCTCATTCTTGAAATCCCGCAATTCCTTCATCAATCCTTTAAACTCAAATGATGTAGAAGGACCTTCATGTGATGGTTGTACATAAAATGGCTATGTTGGCTGGAATGCCCATTTTGGTATCCTCCTTGTTGTGATTGAGAATGACCAGACATGGCGGCTTGGTTGTTGTGCCATGAAAAATTGAGATGATTCCTTCAGCCATGATTGTAAGTACTTAAATATGGGCTGTTACCTGGTTTGTCAAACCCTTGAGCTGCTTGAACTTCTTTAGGAGGAGGTTCCAGAGGGCGCTGTGGTGATGAATGCATAGGACTAGAACAATACACGCATATCTTTTTGGTGGCCTTGTTCAACTGCAATAGTTAATCTAGTCGATCCTCCATTCTACTAAATCTGCTTTGCCAGTCTGGGGAAACCCCTACCTCATACATCCCCTTCTTTTACTCATTCATGACCAATGGATCTCTCTGATCTTGATGATGAGGCATGATGCATGGAATTCTCACTCAAAATCTCAAACATCTGCCAAACCTCATTTTCACTCTTTGTCATAAATTTGCCTCTACACGCTGCATCAACCATTTGTCGGTTTCTATCACTCAATTGATCATAAAAGTATTGAACCAATTGCCACTTAGGTAATTGATAGTGGGGACACTGCATTAAGAGATCATTTACTCATTCTCAGGTTTCATGGAACTGTTCTCCCTCTTGTTGATAGAAATTGGTGATCAACTTTCTTTATTGATTGGTCTTACCAATCAAGAAGTATTTTTTCAAAAAATCTCTTTGCATGTCTTCCCAAGCATTCACCTTGACGTCCAATGACCTTAACTAGTGTTTCAATTTGTCCTTGAGAGAAAATGGAAACAAATACATTTTTAGACTATCATCTCCAAAGTTTGTGATCTGGATGGTAAAATACACATCGAGGAATTCATCAAGATGATGGTAGGGATCCTCATGAGATACCCCATAAAATGACGGTAGCATTTGAATGATTGAAGGCTTGATCTCATAGTGATTTGTTCCGACATCAGATCTCCTGATTCCAAAAGAGGGAGCATAGTTGGTGGGTGTGAAATACTCCCTAAGTGAGCGAGGTGGATCTTCACTATTCCTCATTCGCATATTTCCTTTGTCTGCATTGTGACGAGTTTCATCTTCATTCTTTGATTTCTTGTGGTTTGATTTCTTTTGAAGAGTATCTCTAGATTCAACAACAGATCAAACAATGGTGTTTGATGTTCTCTACGCATTGATCTCCTTCTGTGCATACACCTACAATGAGACCGTGTGATGCAGTTATTACCTGATAAAAATACTACAACAACCACATGACACTTCATAAACTAAACAAACAATAAACAAGATCAATCAAATAAGCAAACATATGCATGCAATCAATAAAACTTTATTAAATCTACTCTAGCATGCAACACCTAGATAAAAGCAAACAGAAGTTATCCAAATGAGCATAACTTTACTTGTATCACTTGATTCATTTTAATTTTCCGTTGTCTCTAGCAACAACGCCAAAAAATTGATGTAGTTTTAGATATAAATACAATTTTACAGTAAAATTCAATTAAAATCTTTGTTCACATATATAAAATTTTACAACCTGTTGCAATACAAAGTGAAACCATACACCAGTTATACTTTTACCATATTTCACAAGTGGTGAGTCTGAGTCGAACTCTAGGGACAACAATTGATTACCGTGACTTATATAATCAAGGCATAGAAAATTTAAGAATCAAGATAGAACAAGCACAAAATTACTCAATTGAAGTACTTCTATTACATGAAATTAAAAGTCTACATGATAAATTCAATGCTCAATGGTGTTGCATAGACTTATTCCAACTAGCACACAAATGTCTTTACAAGACAACAAAATTATAATACAAGAAATTAAAATCCAAAATCTAAAACGGAGGCGGCTCTCTTGAAGATGCTTGATCACTCAATCTTCAATGACACCTCCAATCTCTAACAAGGACAGTTCTTCATGCTTCTTGTTGTGTGTTGCTTTCCTCTTGAGCTGATTGCAAGATGCAAGAAGGAAGATTCAACTGCACAACAAGTTAAAGCACAAAATGGCAGCAATACAAGACTGTCAAAACATAAAAATAAACCATCTCATGTACATGCATGTAAGTGTGTGCTAACCAGCTGTTAACGCAAAATACAACCTGCTTTTAGTGTCTTTTATGTCAAAAGCATCTAGACTTAGTTAATGTCTGCTAATCAAGTCTAGATTAGTTCAATCACATGTTACGTGTGAATTCAAAATTATGCAACCCACTAAGGTAGAATGCTAGAATACAAAAATTATCTTAAACCTGACAACTAAAGACTATGAACTAGAAATTTCAAAGCATACTAATCTAAACTACCAAACTAGAAGGAGAAATGCACCAAAATAACAAACGTTCAAGCAAACCATGCACTTTCTCTCTCTAGAACAGCTCCTATTCAAAAACTAGATGTAAGTACTAATTAACAACTAATTTTCATCTAAAAGTATTTTTTAACAAAATGTAACTATTTTTTCTCCTAAACTACGCTATAAACTACATAAAATACAGTCAAACTCGACACCTAACACAAAATTACAGATTTTGTTTCTCTAGAACAAAATAATGAAAAATAGTTTACATCTTTAGATTAACTACAACTAGTTAGTAAGAACATGTATGCACCTAAAAAAATGACTTTAGGGGCGAGATAACTATCTACTATAATTATGAAAAAAGTTGAATGTCACAACAAACGACTGCAAATTAAAACCCTACTAACTGATAAACCTCCCTACTGCTGCAAATAGTAAAATGTCTGAATCTAGATGGCTACCTTAACTAAAACACGGCTACATACTTGAAACCAAACATAAAATACTAACTTTAACATGAGATTATTCTACAAGTCAGTAAATTGAGTAAGTTAACTATAAAAACTATGAAGTGACAATAGAAACTACCTTAATCTTAATAAACAGTTAATGAGACTATACTATGAATATGAAATTGCAGTAAGGAATAGTCTTCAAGCCAAAATTGAGTATTTCTAATTATTTACAACTAACTTTCACTTAAAAAGTAATATAAATAACAGATAATTTTCTAATTTATAGACCTATAGTAGAAATTGAAGTAAGACATGCTAAGAAATATAATAAAATATACATGCATCACACTTAGTGTACGTTTCTTGTTGGGCAGGTCGGGTCGGGTCGGGTCCAGATCCAGACCCGACCTCCACTCGTGGAAGGGAGCCCGTCGGGCGAGGGAGTTTTCCTCCCTGACTTCTTCAGTGTCTTCTTCGACTCTTCCTCTGCTACGACCACAACAAAGAAGAAGTGGGGGGACAGTGTGGTTGTGGCGGTGACTGGGACCGGCAGCTCGTGGGTAAGCTCTCTCGCCCTCTCTGTCTGCCTCTCCCCTCCCTGTCCCTCCTACGCATCCTCCCCTCTCTGCAGCGTTCTCTCTCCCTTCACGCATGCTCTCCCTCTTCCTCCCATGCATCCTTGCATGCTCCTCCTTTGCCTGCACTCTTCCCTCTCTGTCAGCACCATCACTCTCTCACACCTGCTCTCTCTCTCTTCTCTCACGCACTCTCACCCTCACTGTCATCTTCCCCTTTTTTGTCCGAACCCTCCCTCTCCCTATCTCCCCTTTCTGTCAGTGCCTCCCCCTGCCCACATGCTCCCTACTTGAGCTCTCTCTCCCCATTTTCTATTTGTTTTTTCCCCAACTTTGCACTCTTCCTCACTGATTTTATCACTGTTTGATCGGATTCCAGTTTAGGGGATGTGTTCTTTTCCTCATAACAGCGATTAGACGGTGTTGGTGGTGGCGGCATTGCATGATTTTTTCCACTTAGGGATCGATTGAATGCTTGAGGTGGCTGTCGGAGGTGTCACAGCAGTTTGGACACTTAGATTGGGGTGAGCGAGACCTAATTGAACCTAAATGATTGAACATTATCTATTAGAGCATGTATAATTATTGTTTAAACATTCTAGAATTGAGAATTTGATGATTTGGGATGCATGTTAGCGACTTTGCTATTTTGGGGAAGCTTATGTCTATGTTGAGAAGACGAGTATCTATGTGTATAAGTGTTTTTCTAGCATGATGTGTTGATTTTTGAAGCAATAGGGAAGTATGGTAGAGATTTGATGTGGGTGAGAAGATTTAGATTTGTTTTGGAGAGCATGTGGCACAAGCTTTTGTCAACGGGTGCATTGCGGTTGTTAGTTGGAGAACATGTAAGTTGGGTGTCCTTTTGGGTAGACGCCTTAACTAAAGAAAATTAATGAGAAATGTGTTAGTGATAGATTGATCAAAGCATTGAGTTTTGATGTTTGGTGGCAACGTCAAGAAGTTAGGAGGAGGCCTATTGGAGGGCTTGTAGGTCGACACTACCCGTCGACACCTTCTTGAGACGATGACATGTGCCTCAATGATTTTGTTTTATATTTGTATGGATTGTGAAGCTAACTAGTAGAAATTTTATCTTTGCTTATGTCTGCAGGTACACCGGTCCCGTCGACCTTGAACGACCAGATTCGAAGCTCGAGGCATTTTGAAGAGTTTTGAGGGCGCGCGACAGGTATGGCAGCATTCCAGGAAAATCCATGCCTGGGGAAATATGTGAATGTGTATTCCTAGGATCGTGCGATCCTATGATTGCGATGTGATTGATGGATTGTTTTGTGAATAAATGTGTGTATGCATGCAAATGGTTTGGTATATGATATGATTTGTTTTGAATGGCTATTAGAAGCATGTTTTGAAAATGTTACGCATTTGCATGTACATGCTAGAATTGATAACTGTTTAGGACAGATGACGTGGAGTATCGAGTCGAGTGTCTCCTCGACCCCAATTGTGCATTAGAAAGCATCCTAGAATGATAACTGCATAGGACAGCTACGAGCCAATCACAGATCGAGACTACTCTCTGTGGTTTGACTAAGTTTTTCAAAGAGGTGACTGATGTGATAATTGATGTGAATGTTGTGTTTTGTTGCATGCATATTGCTGCACGCAATGATGTAAATGAATGAATTAAAGGGTAGTTGTACCCATATTGTTATGACGGTTAGCCAAGACTGTTATTGTTATGTGTAGCCCTCGTGTGGAGGCAATTGGAGGCGTGGGTTCACTCGTGAAGTGAACCAACCTCATGAGCTAGCCAGTTATTTTATTATTGTGCAATTATAATTATAAGAATGAAAGAATAAGAGATGAGAGACCAGTGAGATGTGGCTATGTGTTTGGGCGTTGTCCTGCCTTCGCCACTGGTCTAGCCTGTTTAGAGCGCAGGCGGTGCAAGGCCCCAGGGTATTGTTGTGTGATATGCTTAGAGCGTTGGGCTCTCGCCTTCCCAACCTGGGTGTCCTAGGAAAGACTGAGTATCTCTCATTGGAATTCACACATCCATGGATGAGTGTTCTACCGCTGCAGCGGGTGAATGGATTCATATTGTTTTGGGCCACCATGGGGGTTGTCTCTCGGTTGTAGGCTGCCCGCGGTATGCGCGTGTCTGTGTTTGTACCCAAAGGAACTGTCAATTCACTGAAATTAATGGCAATGAAATGTATGTGAACTAATGTATGTCATTGATGTGCATGTGAATGATATGAATGAAATGAAATGTTTAAGCATGTCTTGCATGTGATTGAAATTGTGTTACTATGGCCCTTGAGTGGCCTTTACATGTCATGGTCTATGTTAGGGGTCTTGCTGGCAAATGATGTGGCTATGCCCTGACACGATATGATGATAGATTGTTTTTATGATTGTTCTCATATTTGAGCCCTACCTAAGAGGGTTTAGAATTTTCCTGGCTTGTTGTCATACCGCGGAGGCTAAGCCTTCTGTTGTTTCATTTTTTAGGTTTTGGTGGACCAGGGGCAGCAGGTTGAGCAGATGGCTTCACTCACGTCCTACTGGGGAAGTTTTGAGTCTTTTGTAGTGCCGGTGCGTCTTATTTTGATTGTATTGATGTCTTGTTTTTGTTAGACATCAATTATATGTTTTGGGGCATTTTTGTCATACATATAGATGTGATTTTGTATGAATCAAAATTATTATATAAATGAAAGTTTACTTCATTGTTTTGAATGACATAGCTCCCTCTTTTTGATTGGTTGTGTGGTCACACTTCAACGCCTTATGTTAGAAAAAAAAATTATGTTTGAGGGTCAAAAGGGTTGGGGTGTGACACTTAGACCAGAAAATACAGAGCACAATAATTCAAGGTATTAGGGTAGCCACAACTAACATTAACAAATATATTTTTATCTAAAACAAATATAATTAAAATATACCATTTAGCCTACTATTCTACGAAAGAAATTGTAGTAAAAATACAATAAACAACAAACTAATATGCATAGACACTAATCTAAAATTAGAAAATGTAGTAATTAATAATGGACACAAAGCATACATCATCACATCTGACTAGGATACATCTAAAAATGAACCAAATGCAAAATAACTAATTCATAAAACCAAAAAAAAGACAAGAACTTGAAGTAAATATAACAGTTGACTACAAGAAATTAATTGTATACTAATTAGAAACTTATAAAAATGAATACTGAACAGTCCTAGCTACTAAACCATCAACACCTAAACTCTATCAATTTTAACAAGTTGAACAGTAGTATAACTATATTCTCTACCTAAATGCTAAAACACATTAAATTCATGCTTGAGAATTCAAAATTAAAAGAAACTACATCACAAGAACTGATGCCCATGACCAGCGAGCTCTACCTAGCTAAAGAGGCTATGAGTGACTCCTAGAAACAACTCCTATGTCTAACAGCCACATTTAGAGAGAAACTCACTAATCCTTAACAAAACAAAGTATACATACACGTTTTAGATCTGTTGCAATAGAAAATAGATAAAAACTTGAGCCTATCTACTGAAAGACACAAAGAGTTGGCAGTACACGATGGGAAAACAGCAACTACAACGTATAGTTCTAAGCTACTCGACCCCTTTGCTAGAAATGCATACACAAATCACTAAAATACCCAATGCATACATACAACCCAAACATTGATTTATCTAAAAAATAACTAAGGACTGATATTTATTTGCTGCAAAAAACGAAATCCTAAAGCTCTATGGCTGAAAATTAAGAAAAAATGTTTAATCTATGATACATCAAGCAAGAAATTGTGAAGACCTACCTAAAACTGGTTTTGAGTTTCTTGAATCCCGAATTTGGTACACCATCCAGCTTCTAGAATCCTTTATTGTCATCAATCCTTCACCCCACCGAGCTTCGCTACTAGGTTTTTGTGAGAACAAAGGCATCAAAGAAGAATGGGTCATGACGGGTTGGGGGTTCTCCACCAGGAGGCACCACCTAAGCAGTTAAATGGAACTCCTCCTCCTAAGGCATCACCAAGGAAGCTCCAAAAAGAGAGGGAGGGAAAGGGAGCAGTTGTGCCCTTCTTAAAAAAAATGAGCTAGGGTTTGCACCTTAGCTCCAACAATTTTTCATTTTGAACGCATGTTTGTTAACACCCCAAATTTTTCAACCTCAGTTAATGATGTAATTTCAAAATTTTACAAAAAGAAGTTTACAAATTCTGAATCTCACAGCAAATTCTGAATCCAAGCACAACTTAAGTTCAAATCATGAATTTGCATTGTAGCACAAATCCCAATACAAGATTATGAGCCCAAATCCTAATCCAGTACTCAAGAATGGAGAAATTCAAATCCAATTACAGTTGTCTTTTGGGGTCCATGTCCAACTTGAAATCTGGATATGAATTCAAAATCTGAATCTAGATCAAATTCAAAAATTAGATCCAGTTCAAGATCTAAAATGCTGTGTGGGACCCATATGTGGCCCCCACTTTGCCTATGTGCGCAAGGACCCACCTAGGAAACCACACACCCTCCTCATCTTCAAAATATCTCCCCTCTATTAAAAAAATAAAATGTATCATTTTCAATAAGATCATAATGGATTTCATAGGAAAAGAGAGATATTTATGTCTCTCTCTCTCTCCACTAATTAAAAAAACACTCTCTAATTACGGTGAGGGGCTTAGTTCCAAGAAAGTCATGATAGCTTCACCTAACCAACTTAATCTAAGTAGGTTTGGCCCTAGTACACCCAAATGTTGCACCAACTTCAACTGAGCTTAGTCAACTTCAGCTTAACCAAGTCAAAGGGCTAGGTCTATCCCACAATCCAGCTACAGGCATAGATAGACCTTGACTAGAACAAATCTACTTGGACTGCATCTAGCACAATTGAAATACAATTAAGTGTTTAATTAGATCAAATTCATCAAATTACCTCAAACAAGCTCACAAAATAAGCTTTGACTTTGGTCAATTGGTCAAATTTGACCAAATTCTAACAACTTTGTCCTTCCATGATCGAATTGAATTCGTAGAGCCTAAATTAGGATTCTAAGAAGATCAAATACACATTTGAATTTGTCAAATGCACAAATCAAATACCAAGTTGAAAAATCAATATTTCAAATCAAAATTTGATTCAATTAAATCCAATTTCGACAAAAATGCCTTTTAAATCAAATATGATAGAATTTTCAAACTCTTTTCAAATTTAATTGAATTGTCAAAAATAAATTCATAATTCAATAACATGTAGAGCTTAGTCACTACGTTTGAACCTAATAAGCTCAATTTGAAAAAAAAAAACAAAACCTGAGTCAATGACATTTCTATCACGATTTTTTGGTCAAACTAGGACCCAGGTTAGACTCAACTAGGTCCAGAACCATGGTTGACAGACCTAGCCAAGCACACCCAGCTCGTGTGTGTGGGCTAGGTATGATTGGTTGGAATCATTTAAAGAAGATTAAAAGTTTGTTTAATCCCTCTTGCAAATCATCAATCCATGTGTCATGGATTAGACCAATGAGAAATCAATTTTTTCTTAGGCTGAATTAGAGGCTGGCTGAGGTGGTAGGCACCTCAACTCATTTTCTAAAATTTAAATGAATTTTAATTTCAGCTTGATATATATCTGGACATCCTAGCCTATCAGCTCAAAAAGGGCAAATTCCCCAAGCCTTAGACGAGTTTCAAGGGGGGAGTTAAGCAGGTAGTTGCAGCTACCTCCTCATTCAATTTCATCTCTTTATAAACCCACCTGGAGAGACAAGGTGGGGGGGGGGGGGACTAATTTTTCTCATATCTAGCCTCTCTCTTCTCCTTCGTTGCAGCCAAGAGGAAGAAGAAGAAGAAGAAGAAGAAGAAGAGAAGAAGAAGCCAAGAAGGGAAGGAGCTGCCATCGTCCAAGCTCCCTGTATCTCTCTCTCACTCTCATTCCTTGCTTTAAGATTTGCTAAGCTAGAGTACTTCATTGGACTCTTGCTTAGGATTTATAGTACAAGAAAAACCCTCTTCATCTCTACAATTTCCAGCAAGAAAACTCACTTTTTCTAGTTTTGCTAAGCTCGAATCGAAGCTTTGGTAGTTTTTTCGTACATAAATATATATTAATGACTAATTAAATGTGCAGAGAACTTATTGCTATGAGTTTCGCAGGTGGATCAAAAGCATTGAGCCGACCCTGAGTTCTAGGATTCAAAAATCAAGTGGTTTTTATTGCTGGTGGAGACGAGCATCAAGATGATGACATTCTAAGCAAATTCCTATATGATGTCAACTACGGATTGTGTTTTTCACTCTTAAGTGTGGGGTGTTAGGATCATTAGTTCCTATGAATATTTTTTATTTAAATAATGTGTGACTTGGCGTGCTTTCTAACAAATGAAGGATTGAATGAAAGTGTCGGTTGTGTCTAGTTATTATGCGGTGGTATAAGCATGCTAGAGATGTGATTTTCGACATTAGGAGGTGTATCAACTTAAGTATCTCCTCAACCCTAATTGTGCATTAGTGGGCATCTTAGTGTGGCAATTGCCTAGGATAGCTATATGCGAACCATGATCGAGACTATTTTATGTGGTTCAACCAAGGTTTTGTGTGAACCAATGATGTGGGAATCCTTTTTTCGTTTGTAATTGTGGATAAATGTACCCTTTGAATGTTGTTCAGCTAGCTCCAAGAGCAATGACTGGATGTGTGACCTTCCTACGAATGTAGTTTAGGGTTGGATTGTGGTCAATAGGTTGAACTGACTTTGTATTCTCATAATGTGTATGTTTTTTCACATTTGTTGGCTTAAGAGATATTAAATTGAGTTGAGGGCTGTTGGACAAGGCAATACATTTGAGATACATCCCGCCTTCACCATTAGTTTTGCTTGCTCATAGCACATGGGTGCAAGACCATGGGATATCGTTGTGTGAAAAGCCAAGCAACTCCCTTAAAAATATGTTTGTTTTTTATACCACTACAACGAGTGCAGATCCATAGTGTTTCAAGCCACCAAGGAGGTTGTCTCCTTATCCGATATCACTTGTGGTGTACTTACATCTATCTTTTGCATCTACAAGAGTTGTAAATTGAATATGAGAATGTGAATTGATTAATTATGACTCACAATGTCTATTGTTTGTAAATATTGGTTAGATCCTTCTATATTGTGGTAGACGAAAGGAACTACATTAATAGGTTAAGGTAATGTGTATAACCATCTTTGTATAAAAGTGTGATTTCTTCGGATTTTTTATTTTCAAATCTGGCCCCTTATTTTAAAGGGTTAAGGATTTATCTAGTTTGTTGTTATACTTTGAAGGCTTAGCATTTCATTATTTCTCTTTTGTAGGTTTCTAGAAACTATGAGCAGCTAGTTGATCAAAGGACTTACCTTACCTCTTATTCATCCATCGTGCCGACATGCATCTTGTTTTTATAGCCTATCAACGTCTTTTTAAATTTGAACATCATGGTTTTGTTACAAGATCATTGCGTTGTCACACCTTAATGTATTGTGTTATATAAAAAATCAACATATAATATAGCATCCAAAAATAATCAATGTCATATTTGTCCTATTTTGAATCATACTCGCATGCCTTTCAAGGCAAAAGAAATTTCTTGAAAGCCTTTTCAACTGGTGGATGCATTGTGACATTTGCATAAATAGACGTGAAATGTGTGAAAAATGCTCAATAAAAAGTTATAAAACTTCAATATCTACATCGGATTTTATAAGCAAAGCTTAGACCATTCTTTTTCAAACTACAACAAAATATGACCAATATATTTAATTTTAATAACTTCTAAGAAATTTTATTTTCACTAAAATGTCTAGCTGACATTATTTGTGCCATAAACTTCAATAATATATCATTCATGTTTGCGATAATATGATTTAGACAATCTCTCGACCTTCAAAATTATATAATTTTTTTTTGTTCAATAATGTTTCAAGACCACTGTTATATTTGATCGTAAAATTGGCCACACATCTACTATCAGTCATAATTCACGCGTCTCACAAAAGTAGACCTAAAATTCTCTTGATATTTTTTAGAACGCTTGTTTTTCCGGGACCAGTTTTAACATTTGACTTAACAGAGACGATTTTATGGAATGCCCGATTTTGGGGTGCAACTTCACTTCATTAGCTATCCACGAACAATAAACATTACCTAATCACTCTAGAGACATTAATATGGAGTATGCTTAAGGCAGCTAAAACAACAAATTCCACACTGACAATCTTACAGTTAACATCTAGAATCCAGAGAATATACCACAAAGAGCCTCAAAATTTTCTTGAATCGAAGTAAACCGAAGCATCTGTGCAGGTTCCCTTGTAACCTTGCATCCAAGCATGCAATAGATTTTAGTTTCCAGTCGATGTATAATTGGGAAAGGATATAGCCAAGATGTGGAAGAGGAAGAACAAACTTCATAGCAGCATCGCAGGTTCCCTTGAAACCTTGCCTCCAAATAATACAACAGACTTTAGTTTCAAGTCAATACACAATTGAAATGAAAATGACCAAGGAAGAGCAGCAAACTCCATAACAGCATCCATTTCCCTATTTCCCTATTCTCGAGTCTGGGACCCTGAAAAGGAGAAAAAGTACAAAAGGACAACTGGTCAGAAGAAGTGCATTATACCAACGGATGGAAATTCATAACTGGTACCTTTGGATGTGATCAAGAATAAGAAGTCTGGGCCCCGGAGGGATTTTTACATCCCTTAATGCACTGAAAGAAAAAATGCAGAACAAACATTAGGCAAGCTGGGTGCTGCTATATGGACAGCTAATTGTGAGGCCATACGAATCATTCAATATCATTAGCACTAAGAGTTTCGGGTTACACAAAATGTCTCAGACACACAAGTCTTTCTACCAGCAGCCACATTCTGAAGGCCTCGAAATGCTGTACTAATCCTACAGATAATGACCTTCCTTACCCAACGCATCAATCCTGAAATGAGGACAACTGAGTTACCTATCTGTGAGCAAAGGCAAAGTACGATCTGTTAGCAGACCCTTCTTGAAGTTCTTCTCATAATTCTCAAGCCCCAGAGACATTAACATGGATCTTGTTGCAGCATACTGTACATCTTCGGCTGGAGGCTGTGAGAACTTCTCCCCCAACTACACAGTGAAAGAGAAAAATTAAGCACCCCCATCATATAGCCACTCACACACATGTACTACCTCACAAGCATCAGCAAGTAGAAGTTCCCCCCATGAATGGGAAAAATTTACAGATAGCCAGCAAGGCACTTTTGCACTAGTAACCTACCACTGCTTCATTATGTTATCAAAATTGATATTCATAGTGAACTAAAATAAGTCAACATGAAAAAGATGCAATGCAAGGTCATGCTTACCCATGACAAAAAATGATTTGACTTGTAGCAAAACCACAGGAGCTGATCAAGATTAGTTCCATTCCACTTGACATCAATCTAATGGTCTAATCGTGATTCTTTAATATTTTAATTTGCATGTTCCATTGACTTGGGCACCTTACACCTGATCTATCAATGAAAAGTGGTGGTACAAGGGTCCATCGACTTCATCACACGTATGGTTATTCTATTTGGCACATTTATTATATACATATTGAAAAACCAAATCTTTATGGCAAATTCACCCCCACTAGCTTGGAATGCTTAAGATAGGGTTCAATTTTCCATAGCTATGCTACATGGATACTTCATATGATTTCAGGTGCAGGTTTAACACTGTGGGAGTGTGTCTCTGTGTGTTATGTTTATAAATAATAGTGTACGTGCGTGTGTATGAAAAATTGGTTCAACCAGTCCCAATTTTTCACTGTTTTTCACCTCCTTTCTCTCTCGCCTACTTTTTTCTCCTCTCCCTTTTTTTACAATCATCCGCCCCGCCAAGTGGAGACCTAAAAATCCAGTGAAATAGGACTAATTTTACTCATTGTCCATACATACATACGTGTGTGTGTGGAAGGTGAATTATGTCTTCCACTATGCATGTTGCGACCAATTTTGCCTAGTTTGACCAAGCAAATGGTATGAGACATTTGCACAGACAGCTAAAGAGTTGCTCAAAAAGCATGTGGGAGTAATTGGTGCTAAGTGGAAGGACTTCCATGTGGAACATGCATAGCTGTTGTGTGGAGCGAAGACAAATAAGAACCCAAGGCAGCAGACCCTTAGCCAAATATAATGGCAAGCTTTTCATACATAGTGTTTGATTCATCATAAGAGTTGTGTGGTTTAGCACTATTTCTCCAACACATGCATCAGTTGGCTTACAGCTACACTTGGTGGCACAAGGCCGAGTGAAGGAAATGCTTCCAATTGAGCAAGGAAATGGTCGGCTGCCTCACTTATAAGATATGGTCGGCAACTGGCTTCAGTTGGGAACTTGCTCCCCATTGAGTTTTCCTCAAAATCATTTACTTAGTAGTACGACATAGAATGATCGTGTTTTTTTACCGAGCCTTGTGGCCTTTGTGACTTTGTCCCTTTGATGGCTGATGTAAGGACTGGATCATGGTTTGCCACATGTTGGCGAACAGCCCTCTTCCAATCAATTAAAGACAGCTTTTACTATGTTCAGCAACAGTAAAAGCTGGAGGAGGGCCTGGAACAATTTTCAGTGTTGAACAGACTAAAAAGTTTTATGATAACTGGTATCAAAGCCAAGTTTAGTATTGTCAACCAGTGTGGTTTTGAAAGTTAAAATGGTTTTATAGGCCAACATCTGACACTTAAGCACTGCAAGTTCAACATAAGCACCAGATTTATAGAAGAATTGACGTGGGAGAGAACAAAAAATGTATTTTGAACCTTGGAATCTGGCAACAATCTGCAGTGGGTAGCCATAGACTGCTATGGACAGGGTCATGCCAATCAAATAATGATGGCTGGCGTTCCAGGACCACTCACCCCAAGATAAAAATCTTGCCCAACTTTTAGGTTTCTCACAAGCAAAGCACCTCCAATATGTTTCTAGAGATATGTTATTAAAAATATCAACTAAAGCTTGCTAGAATATGTAAAATCAAAACTAAATCCTGCAAGAAAGAAAGATGGAGCAATGGGTAGCAACAATCCATCACAGACCACAATATGGAACCCGACCTAAAGTTCAACAATATACACTTAGTCTACTACAAAAACTAAGAAGACAATTTTACCCGAAAAGGTTACAATATGCCACTACAGAAATAAACAAGTCATGGATCCAGACGTATGTTCATTCAGGTCCATTCTTAGCCACTTCCTTTTACACTCCCTCAAGTTCTGCATAGTCTTTGGCCATGAATAATTTACTCTTCAGGAACCAAAATCTATTGTTATTGCTTAATCAGTTCTTTGGTTAATATAAATTATCATTTTATTTTTTCTTCGTCCAGATTGCTTAATCAGTTCTTTGGTTAATATAAATTATCATTTTATTTTTTCTTCGTCCAGACAAACTGAAGTTCTATTTCTTTATTTTCTGCTTTTACCTAAGAAATTTCTGGTTTATTTCAGTGTTCTTTGTCCGACTATGATAGATAGGAATGAATGATATGTCCGATCTCCAGCCCAATCAGCATCTATTTATGAAATAATTTCATGAAAATCTTGTCCTTCCAAAATTTTCTGATATATGAGGCCATCCTCAGCTATCCTTTTAAACTAACCTCCACATGCCTAGTCTAGGGTCATGCATGAACTGAGACAACCATGTCTAGGCTTGTGAAAGTAAGATAATGGAGCATTCCCACACCACGTCACTGTACCTTGTGAGATCATTGTACAAATTTCCACCTTGGGCACCGAGTCTTTGATGTAGAACACATGAAGTAGCCAATGGCTGAATATTCTCCATCCTAGCCTTGCCAAGAATATCTATTTCTTTTTCTACTTCATTGACAGCAATGAAGAATAAAAATATCACTATGTTTATTCCATTTTCTACTCCTTCCAAGAAGAATAAATCACAAAATGGGTTTCGTTCAAGAATGAGATGTCAAAAATGTCCATATCAAGTTCATTCCTTGGAGGCATATCCATCCCTGATCTAAACCACTTCATTTCTTTTTATCCAAGTCACTTCTCTTTTTGTCCAAGTCACTTTTCTCATTTGTCAGTATCAGGAATATTCCCATTCATAATCTAAGATCATCTTTGCAATTAGTTGTTAGAATCACTAGATGTTTAGTATGTGTTGAGTGAGGGCTAACGTATCACCTTCTTCGTCAACTTCAACTCAAAAAAGATATTTTAAGTCTCCAAGATCTTCTATTTTGAATTTGTGACTTAAGAAATGCATTATATTGTCAATATGATCCTTTGAGTTACCTGCGATAATAAATCATCTACATATATATTCCCACAACTTTTTGCCCTTTATTTGAGATCTCCACAATCCACTTGAGATTCCAAGTGTTATGTACATGAGTTACAGTTGCTTCTATTGAGCTTCCAAGTGGGAAACTGATACGTGCCTGTCTATGAGTCCGTCGAGACAGGACGACGAGGTTGCCGAGAGGCGTCGGGCCGGCCATGCTAGTGTCGAGGGACGCCGAAGATGGCCCGTCGCGGCCGAAGATGGCGTCGGTAGACGCAGGCTTTACGTCGACGCCGATAGCGCGTCGGGCGTGGAGAGCACGCAGTTGACACGTCGTGCAAGGAAGGAGCCCATTACTGAGGCAATTAATACTTTCTGTGAGGCTAACCTTTCTTATAACAGGGTGAGTGACGAGCCATGGCCGAGTGAAGGGCCGGTGCAGAGGGAGGACACTCAGGCAACGATGACGTGTGAAGTGAAGACCACCCTAGCTGAGACAGGGTGACGTGGGTTTGCACCCATTCCGAGCTACACGGCGGACATCCAGCCCACACGAGGGGTATTTTTGACCTTGTTGCTTGGCCCCACGGCCAGATTCGTTTTTGTAGAATTTATATGCTTTATGTCTTTATGGTTTGTATTGTTATTCATTGTAAATCGAACCGGTACGGGTTGGGCCGACCCGGTTCACTTAAACCTTATATACTTGAGCTTCATCGTGTAAGAGGAGGATCGAACATGTTTTTATGAAATATATCTTGATCTCCCTCTCGCTTCTGTTTCTCTCTCCTCCACCCGAGGGTTTGCAGTGGTCTCCCTCGAGCCACTCTTCCTTCTTCTTCTCTTCTTCTTCTTCTACTTCTTCTTCTCCCTTCTCTACTTCTCTCCCCGATCTTTTCTCTTGCGTCGCTGCCCCATGGCGCGTCATCCATTTCTCCCCTATGCTCGTCTGCCTCCCCCGTGCGTCCCTACCCTTGACGGTACTCTCTGACCTCACCCGTGAAGTCCAGATCGCAACCCGTCGCCCTTGCTCCTTGGTTCACCTTCCTGACGCTCCAATTTGGGAAGACCAAGAAGCCAATCGATTGCAGAAGGCTTCCCCACTCCCTGGCGTCCTTACTCCTTGACAGATCCGACTCCAACTCAAACCCCACGCCCTCCATCGCAGTTGAGTGCTGCTGCTTCGCCTGAAGCTTCACCTGCCGCCAATACCTCCCTGCTCTGCCTCATCCAGCGCTCAATTGGTGTGGTCTTTCAGCAAACGAACGCCTCCATCAGCTTCCCAACCCCTGGGCGACACTCAGTACCCATTTTGAGGAGGATCCGACTGATCACTGCTGCCAACGAACTCTCGACGGCATCAGGAGCTTGCTGATTGCTGTCCGCCCCTGTTTGTGTCTCCTCCTCCTATCCAGCCTCCTGGTGCACTCACAGCTGAGCTAAGGGACATCACGATAGCTTCTGCTCCCTTGGGCGACGCCGTGGATCAATCCTGAAGAAGCTCAGTCCATCCACAGCTACAGAGAACCCACCCGACGGAATCCAAGCTCGCTGGTTTCTCTGTTCGTGCTTATCCCTCCCGACCAGCCTGTTGAAGCACTCCCAGCTGAGTCAAGGGACGGTGCCGTTAGCTTCTGCACTTCTGGGCGACACCATGGATCATCTCTGAGGAGGATTTGATCGTCCACAGCGGCCAAGGAGCCTCCTGCCGGAATCCTGATCCTGCTGACGGCGTTCTGTGCGTTCTCCGCCTGAACAGCAGCTGGTTCCACGGCTTAACGACGGCAAATTGGGGGAAAACCCCAAACTCTGGTGAAGAATCGAATCTCCCCTTCCCTGGTTGATAATTTTCTGTCTCTGCCTGTGGACTTCACGAACTGATGGCTGAGATGAACCGAGAAGAAGGGAGAGCTGGGTGTTGACAGCCGTGAACCCCTGTTTCACGCTGCAGACTAGACCCCAACCTGGTTAACGAATTGGCCATAGGGTGGTCAGTTGCCCCCCAAACTCTGGGTGTCCCTTCGTAATTGTCATGGCCCTCTGCCTACCAAATTTCAGCGTCTTCCGACGCTCTGGTGAACCTCTGTGAGTTTCTGAAGGACGCTCCCCTGTTCTGCCGTTTCTCCCCTGTTTCTGTAACAGTCCAGCCACTTGCGGAAGCAACGACTGGACCTTAGGGTGGGCTTTTGCCCCCCATCTTTTGGGCGTCTACAGATAAGTATCCCAGGCAGCTGCACACCAAATTTCAGGTCAATCCGAGCTTCGAGCGATTTTTGGTGAATTTTGCAAGGTTGAGCTCCCCTGTCCTGCGCCTGAAGTTGAACTGAGCCTCTGCCGCCTGTAACAGTTCCGAACTTAAATCCTTCAACGACCCTGCCTTGGGGTTGGCATTTGCCCCCCAAACTTGGAGCGTCCCTAGGTAATCATCTCAGGCAGCTGCACACCAAATTTCAGCTCAATCCGAGCTTCGAGCGATTTTTGGTGAATTTCGCAAGAGTGAGCTCCTCTGTCCTGCGCCTGAGACAAAACTGAAGCCAGCGACTGTGTCAGCCAGCGCTCTTCCTCAGGGCTTCGACGGAGCTTGGAGGCTCCTTTGCAGCTCATATTTGGAGCGTGTCCTTGTAACTATCTGAGGGAGCTCTCAGCCAAAAATCAGCTTATTCCGAGCTTCCTACGAGTTTTAGTGAATTTCCGAAGTTGGAGCCACCCTGTGCACACCAGCGAACCAGAGAGCTCTCCTTCGACTGCGGAGAAGCCTGGAGCACTTGCTGCTTTGCAGCGCGCTTGCGCCGGCATTGAACGGCGCTTGCCTCACCCAATTGCCGTCTGAAGCGACAGGGGTCGTGCAAGAAGCTGGTAGCTGCCTGACTTACCGTCCGTTGCTGGATACCGAGGGCCTTGGTCTTCTGCCCTTGGTCGTGCCGCTGGGCTAGCCCCAGCGAGGTTTGCCTCACTTTCCCCCTCTAGAACGGGGTGGGTTTACTCGCTTTCAGCCATAACTGTGGACCTACCTATGGGTTGGGGAATGGTTTGTCCGCGTAGGCATGATTGTATGGTTTGTTGAGTGAGGCTGAGGGCATTCTTGTACGCAACGGTTGTAAGGCCTTGAACTCATCTGTGTAGTAGGTTCAGACCTAGAGTAGGCGGGAAAAGCCCTTCTTGTACCCTTACCCTTGGGGATTCACTGGGTTTGTCCCCAGTGGGGTAAACATTGAATTGTAATCTTGGTATCTTCGGCACCGAAAACATTCCAGAAGAGATCTTGGGAGGTCAGGACGGCAGCGCAGTCTTGGGTTTCTGGGCAGCTACAGTGCCCGCAGCCTGCGTCCTACCAGAAACAAATAGGAGTTCTTGAAGCAGTTGATGTTGCTTTAATTTCAATCAGTAATTTGAGAGAACTTTCTTGTTTGAAGACTTTGAAAGATGGACAATCAACTCGATATACCATGATTAAAAAAAGACTACTACTTTAGGGAAGGACTTGAGTGTTTCTCCAAGAATTTGAACTTGCCTCAAATACCATGTGAAGGTACCACTAAAGGGTTAAATCAAGTGAAAAGAAAAAAATTCATAAGCACACAAGAAACACCCTTAGCTCCAATGGAGTTTAAAGAAAGAAAAAACATGAAAGAATTCTCACAACACTATGCACAACAGCACAAAGAGAACAACTAAAAAAATAATATTATTATTAAGAAAACTAGCTGAGAGAAGAATACAGAAAATGATGAAGGAGAACCCTATTTAAAGACACAAATATTGGTTTTCTTAAAGTCATGTGTGACTTAGTGTATTGTACAATTTGCTATGCTGCGTACCGCATCGCAGAAAGCCTATAACTCCTATGACCTATGACAGTTTGTCAACATCAACGACCTAATTAAGATCAAAATGTATCAGGTCATCTGATTTTTCCACCTACAAAATCACAAATGATAGATCTAAGGAGGTCCTAAAATCAAAATCGTACCTATGTCAGTGCAACAATGAACAAAAAACGAATGCTTCCACAACCAAAAAAAGAAAAGATTTTTTTTAAGCTCAAACAATTAAAACTAAAGAGACAAATCTAAAGCATAGCCACAAACAACATTCTTGGGTTTTTATCAGCGAGGTTGTTCAAGGGTATTTTTCGGCAAAGTTGCTTTTTTACAGGAAAATCTCAGAGTTTTTTTTAAAAAATATAAAACCAAAATGTCCCGTAAAAATTCAAGGAATGGAAACTGTAGAAACACGCAGCGGAAGAAGAAAAAGGAAAACAAACACAGGATTTACGTGGAAAACCTCAGAACGAGGTGAAAAACCACGGGGAAGCTCTAACCTAGGGGCAAAACCGCAACCCTAGGAGAGAGAAATCTTAATTCACTTAATCAACAATTACAATAAGTGATTAGAATAAAAGAGGGAGGAAGAGAGACCCACTTAGGGAACCGAGCCCGTCCTCGGTTCCCCCGCCCATGGGTACCGGGTCCATATCCGGACCCGGTTCCCTATTACACGGTATTCTAACACTCCCCCTCAAGCTTGGCATACATGTCAAACATGCCAAGCTTGCTAACATTCTTTTCAAATTGAGATGTACATAAGGCTTTAGTTAGAACATCTGCAATTTGATCTTCAAACTTCATATAAGGAAGGATCAACTCATTTGAATCTATGCGCTCCCGTATGAAGTGGCGATCTATCTCCACATGTTTGGTTCTGTCATGCAGGACCGGATTATTTGTCAGGTTAATCACAGACTTATTGTCACAATACATTTTCATCTTCTCTTCAATTTCAATTCCAATATCTGCTAGAAGAATCTTTAGCCATAACATCTCTGTATTCAGCCTTAGCACTGGATCTAGAACAGACCTCCTGCCTTTTACTCCTCCATACCACCAGGTTTCCCCCTAGAAAGATGCAGTACCATGTGGTAGACCTTCTGGTATCCGTGCAACCAGCCCAATCGGCGTCAGAATATCCTTTAATATTAAGTTTGTCCTGCCGTGTATACAGTAACCCTTTACCTAGGTTATTCTTCAGGTACCCCAACACTCTTTCTGCACTCTTCCAGTGACAATCAGTAGGAGCATGCATAAACTGACTCAACACATTTACAACATAAGTAATATCAGGGCGAGTAAGAGTAAGATAAATAAGCTTACCAACCAGCCTCTGAGACCGTCCTTTTCCTTCCTCATCCAGGATGTTACCAGTTTTGATACTTATCTTTGTACCTGATTCCATTGGAGTTAGAAAGGCCCTGCATCCCAGTTTACCTGTCTCTTTCAGGAGGTCCAGAGTGTACTTCCTTTGGCTCATAACAAGCCCTGTCTCTGATCGAGCGATCTCTATTCCCAGAAAGTACCTTAATTTTCCCAGATCTTTAAGGTCAAATTCAGCAGCTAACAACTCCTTCATCTTCATTTTCTCTTCTTCATCATCACCTGTGACAATCATATCATCAACATACACAAGAAGAATGTTCACCATGCCACTTCTCTGCTTAATGAACAGAGTATGATCACCATTTCCTTGTTTGTACCCATTTGTCTTCATTACCACCCTCAGTCTTTCAAACCATGCTCTAGGGGCCTTCTTGAGATGACAGCATTTTCCACTTTGAGCATATCCAGGAGGCATGCTCATATAGACCTCCTCCTCTAGATGGCCGTTCAAGAAGGCGTTCTTGACATCAAACTGGTCCATGCCCCACTTCTTTTGCACTGCAAGTGCCAAAATGACCCTCACAGTCTTCAGTTTTGAAACAGGAGCAAAGGTTTCAAGATAGTCAATTCCGTATTTTTGGCTGAATCCCTTTGCAACCAGACGAGCTTTATATCGTTCCACAATGCCATCAGGTTTATACTTCACACTAAACATCCACTTGGAACCAACTAAGTGAGTCCCCTTGGGAATATCGACCACTTCCCAAGTGTTGTTCTTTGCCAAGGCATCCATCTCCTCTGTCATAGCCTGTAGCCATTTAGGATCCTCTCTAGCATCTTCCACACACCTGGGAATCACAGACATAGACAAAGTGGTAATAAAGCATTTGTATTCTTTACTGAGTTTTGAATATGAGACAAATCTCTGAATAGGGTGAGAAGTACATGACCTGGTCCCCTTGCGCAGGGCTATGGGAAGCTCTTCATTCATTGGACTTGGTTCATTTGGGGAACTCATAGGATTGGGATTAGTTACATCAACAGTCTCAACCACATCTTTCTCCTTTCTAGTGTAAACCTGCCCAAACAAATGATCACGGGATGTGGGCTGATCATCCACAGGGCCCCCTTCCACATGACTGTCTTTATCATCTCTGACTGTATCTTCCACACTATGACTAAGTTTGTAGTCCAAGAAGTCAATAAACTGAATAAGCTGATTTGGAAAATACTCTTCCACACTGTCCCCTATACACTCCCCCTGAAGAGGATTCACAGGAAAATACGCCTCATGTTCATGAAAGGTAACATCCCGAGAGACATAGATTTTGGAGGTAGTAGGATCAATACATTTATATCCCTTCTGAGTGGAGGAATACCCCAAGAAGACAACTTTGACAGACCGAGGGTCAAGTTTCTTGATGGTGGGACTATGGTTATGAACAAAGCAAACACACCCGAACACCCGAGGAGTAAGAGGCCAGGGGTTATGAGTGGGACTGAGCACAGAGTAAGGAGTACGACCATTCAACACACGAGTGGGCATACGGTTGATGAGGTGGGCACTAGTGAGAAGAGCATCGCCCCAATAGCGCTTAGGAACGTGCGTGCCTGTGGAACATAATAGCTCGGGTGACATCTAATAAATGGCGATTTTTACGTTCGGCCACGCCATTTTGAGGAGGAGTATAACTACAGGACGTCTCATGAACAAAACCCTTGCCCCGCAGGAAGTCATCCCGGGATTGGGAGACATACTCCCTGACATTATCAGTACGAAAAATCTGAACAAAGGTCTGAAATTGATTTTCGACAAAGGCAACAAAATTTTTGACGATAGGAACCTCACTGCATTCTTTCAACAAGTACACGAACGTACAACGGGAGTAGTCATCAATCAGAGTCATAAAGTAATGGAAACCACGACAAGTGGGTACTTCCGAAGGACCCCAAACATCAGAGTGAACCAAAGCAAAAGGACGAGTGGTTTTATTGATAGAAATAGGGTACGAAGCCCTAACATGCTTAGCAAACTGACACACTTCACATGTGAAGGAGTCCATGGAAACAGAAGTAAACAACTTAGGAAACAACTTCTTAATCAACTGGAATGGGAGATGTCCAAGGCGCTCGTGCCATCTCATAATGCTAGACCTGTCCTCCACGCCCGTCAACGGCGGGCAGCGGTGGGACGGCGTGCTGCGTCGGCGGCGGGACTTAGGGCGACATCGGAGATGGAACTCCAGCAAGGTCAGACTTAGGGTTCCAAAAAAAAACCCTAAATCACACACGAACGAAGAAGCCAAACAGCACAATTTTGGCTCTGATACCATGTAGAAACACGTAGCGGAAGAAAAAGAAAAACAAACACAGGATTTACGTGGAAAACCTCGGAACGAGGTGAAAAACCACGGGGAAGCTCTAACCTAGGGGCAAAACCGCAACCCTAGAAGAGAGAAATCTTAATTCACTTAATCAACAATTACAATAAGTGATTAGAATAAAAGAGGGAGGAAGAGAGACCCGCCTAGGGAACCGATCCTGTCCTCGGTTCCCGCACCCATGGGTACCGGGTCCATATCCGGACCCAGTTCCCTATTACACATTATTCTAACAGAAACTAATAAGTATTGTATTGCATTTAGGATGTCTAAATACCTAAAACAAGAGGAAATAAAACAATGAAACAAAAGTTGAAAAAAATAAAAATAAATGAAATTGAAATTAAAAATAAATGAAAAAATGGGGACAAAATCGCATTAAAATCATGATAAATTGATTTTTAACCTTTTTTTTAAAATATCACAATATTTTCCCTTTTTGCATTTTTCTTCATTTTTTCGCTAATATCACGATATTTTCAAAAACAATCACAATATTTGCGGCCATGCCCTGAAGTATAAACAACAGACAAGCAACTGGAGAATTTGCTGATTAAAATCCTTACCTTGAAAAGCCCTCCTTGAACAAGTGCAAAGAAAAGTCCTGATGTAATCACATTAGCAGCCTGGTTTGGACCTCCCATACCACTAACAAGGGAAAACATTGCTCCCGAACCAAAAGCAGCAACCATACTGCACGTGAAACTTTGTTATCATCCATAAGAACAATTTCAAAGGAAGCAAAACAGTATAGAGCTCAACAAAAGAACCAATCTTCAACTACATATTGTCAGTTTTTCAGGTGAAGTGGAGATGCAAGAGAGGAAGAATGCAAGAGTACAGCAAACCAGTAAGCACATGACAGTCTAGCTATTACATCAATGTGTGTGTGTCTGTGTGTGTGTGCCTAATATATATATATATATATATATATATATATATATATATATATATATGTTTACAACTATTAGGGTACTACAATACCCTTGATCAACATAAAATATTACATAGTGGCATTAATAAGTAGCACAAAATATACAAGTAAAACACAACATGATTTGCATCCAGATTTAGATTTGGGTCCAATCCTATCATTAACACATCCTGTCTCCCTCCCTCGTGTTGTACATGGTTCTGTACCATGCACAACTTGCCTTTGTGCAAACCTTGTCCTTTGTCAAACCTTTTGTGAAGAATCTGCAACTTGATCTCTGCATTTTAAGACTTTGTCCTAAATCTTATGCCTTAGCAAGCTGTCAATATGAACATAACAAACACACTAAACACACATTATTTAACAAAATACTCATTTGGCTATAACACATACTACAGTGTGAAAGGCATTTGTCCACAAATGAATGGTAGATCATTGTCACATATATCGTGTACGGCTATTGTACGGCGAGGAATTTCTCGGACATAATACGGCCAAGTTGTATATCTCAGGAATATCTCGGGAAAATCTCAGCAAATTTAAAAAATTTTAAAACATTTAATAAATCCTGAAAATTATAAAAGAAATAAAAATTAATAAAAAATATGAAAAACGAGACTTTCACATTTTTTTATTTTTTGGCGTTTTTTAAAAAAAAACGTGTCTAATTGCCATTTATACGGTTGACTTATTTTTCAGGTATTATACGCGTCTTTTTAAAAAAAAACATGCATTTTTTGTGACAATGTGGTTAATTGCCGTTCATACTCCAAGCACTTTCTAAAATATGATGATATTTTTTTCCAGCAACTCCATTTTGTTGGGCATGTATGTGTGTGTAAGACACTTTTATTTCTAACCAATTATTTTAGAGAAAACTAATAAAATCAGTGGAAGAAAATTCGCCTCTCCTCACATTGGACAGAAGTGATTTTTTACAAATGAAGGAAAAATTTGGAACAATGAAAGAAATTCAAACTTATTTTAGAAAAAAAGTGAACAGAAAGTAATATCATATGATATGAGGCCATGTCTTAGATACATACTGTAACCATTAATGTTTACAGTACGATACACCCCAATGATATGGGGGTGTATTTTACCTGACATGTCGTATCTTAAGACAGCGCCATATCTAATGATACAGGGTCATAGGTAAAAAGCCACCCGGAACCCCAATTTTTTCCATCCAAGATCTAAAAAAATCCACTGTACCCAACTCCTATGCACTCTTAGGAGTTGAGCATGAGGGACACTTTGCGGACTTAAGGGAGAAAGATGTCAATCTGAAAATAGACTTTCCCATAGAAGATTAATTTGTGGTTGAAAAAAGAAAGGTTTATTATTTCTCCTAATTTCTTGTGGTTGGAAATGTTAATTGATTGATATTTGCAGCGAACAAGTTCATCTTGAGGTGTACAAGACTTCAAAATCATTTTTTGATGTGTTACGAGTTATGACCTTATGATTATGTTGTGTTAATTGATGAGTATTCCTTATATAAGCCTACATTTATGCATCACATGTTTTTATAGAAAACATATTTTTCTTGTTTTTTCTGATTCTTTCTTTATTTTTTTATATTTTTGAATTTTTTAACTAAAAAATAAAATTTACGGTATGTAATCATACAATGTATCTATTGGCCGACCGATGTGGGTACATTACACACTTCACGACATTAGAAAAGAGAATAACTATCAACAAAAAGAACATAATATCTAGTGCCAGAACCAAAGGTAACTGGGGCAGGGTCCCATACATTAGAACAATGATTTGGAAAGCCCATGAATCTGTTTCACTAAAAGCACAGAGGCAGAAAATGATTTTCACATAAAAGGCAACTATAACACAATTTCATTGTTCATTTTGTACCAGGACTCCCCATAGGAACAAGATTAATAGAGGCAAGCCTCTATATTAAATGGCCGCTACAATGACCCAACTAACCATGCCACAGATTAACTTGCTACATTCAGAGGCACTAAGGAGACATTCTCAGAAAACTGGAGAAGATATTAATGAAGGTTTTAAGGCAAGCATACTAAACATGAGTAAAAGGAGACATTCTCAGAAAACTGGAGATGATATTAATGAAGGTTTTAAGGCAAGCATACTAAGCATGAGTAAAAGGATCTTGGAAAATACACGTCGCCTTGTCCTTCACCTTCAGCAAATGTTTTCTCTGTGTAAAGATCCTTGAGATGAACAAACGAGGGACTAAATTTGACTAGAGCATATGTATCATCAAGTTTAATAAATTTGAGTAAAGCACAACTATCATCAACAAATTTAGAAAAAGTAACAACAGTTTTCTTAATATTAGGAGCATGAAGAGCATTGGAAAGTCTAAGACTAGAATTTAACATGAATAAGAGACTTCCCAATATGAAAAGTAGAAAATGAGATATATCTACAATGACTACATAGTTTTAGCAAAATATGAAATAGAATTCAACTATTCAAGAGTTTACTTGCATCTCCAGTGACGTTGATCACTGCCCCAAAATCCACATAACACATCCCCTGTCCATTCTGTTTGATATTCAATGCTATCAAGGCTGACATGAGCAATTCTATTTTTCCATTGGTTCCATTGGCCCCAGGCTCCTTATTGGTGCCTGATGCAGTTTGGCTTTTCGGGCTACGTCCCAGACTTGCGATCCATTCTGGAACTTAGCATAGATAACTTGTGCTTTTGACTTTGGATCTTTTTTGTTTTAAGATCCGAGATCCATTTCAGAGTTAGGTTTTAGCCTCTTTAAAAAGGGCTTTTAACTATGTTTTAGGGCTAATTAATGATGAAGAAAAACTCTAATTGTCTTTGCTATTGAATTCCTTTGTGTTTTCCTGTATTCCAAGTCACTTGGGAGAGTTAGGCGCCCACGCGCGTCGACACGATGTGAGTGCGCGTGTGGATTCTCCTTGAACGTGGCACCAAGGGAGTCCCGTGCGGCTGACTACACGGGTTTAGACTTGAGTTGTTTTTTTTACGCGCACTGACTTAGGTGAGTTTTGTCTGCGCATGCCAAGGACAATTTTGTCCCCTTTTTTTAACTTAAACTTTTAATTTTGACTGTTTAAAGCTCATGCGTTTAGGGTTTAACCTTTCACGCGTGAGTTTGGGGTGCCACCCACCTCCCTTTTGACTTTCGACCACTCCCTCGATGAGAATCTGATTTTTCAGGTGGCCCACCGTCCTTCATCCCCTAATGACCTCAACATTCGACAACCGTGATTGAATCGACGACAGCAATGGTGAGCATCGAATCGACGACAACATAGGTGATTTTGGACAGTGAGCTTGTGAATCAGCAACAACGACTCGATTTTACAAATCTTTCATTTTTTTTTGTTTCTTCTGAATGTTTTCATGCCTAATATTTTGTTTATTTCATTTTTTTCATGTGTTGGCCTATTTATTTGCCCCAATTTGTGCATGTTGTTTTGTTGTTTTTCACTTTTTCATTGTTGTTATTTCTTTTTGTTAAGATATTTTATCTTCTTTTGCTTCTTCATGGCATTAAGTTGTTATAATGTTATTTGTTAATTTATTTTAGTATTTCTGTCATGTCCGAGCCATGCTTTTTCTGTTGAGGAATGCTGTTCTTAGTTATATATTAGTTATAAGTTATATCCTAGTTATATATTAGTTATTAGCATTTTTGTTTTTGCTTGTATGAATTTTATCTGGCAGCCGTGCAGCTAAGAAAGTCATGTGAGATGCTGCTTTTGAGTTACATATTAGTTTCCTACTTATGCAGCAAAGATATATTAGTTTCCTACATGTGCTGCTGCTAATATATATTATATAAGTTATTACCGAATGCTGTTTGTGAGTATTATCTATAGAGTATTACATATATTCGCACCCACACTGAAATTCTTTTGGGATTCAACACATCCCACAGCTGCAACAACACCCCGCACTCAGATGACATAGCCTGCATTTTCCCTTTTTGTTTGCGTCCTTTGGTGCCCTTTCTACAAGGACTAGAGTGATGAGCTCTAATCATTGTGTCAAATTGGTATTATGCAAGGTTGCTGCCTCGATTTCCGTGATGTCAGGGGAATCAAAGGGACTATCCTATATTGGAAGAGGTCTCCAATGAGGAGATCGAGAAAAAAAAAAGAATCAGACATTAAATAAAGATCACATGATGAGATTGATCGACATGCTGACGCAAATGCAAGAAAGCATGGCGAGGATGAACAAAGATTTCGCTAGCTTTTCTTTGCAAAACGAATCAACCAAATCGAAGGATGTAAAAAAAAATCAGAAAAACAGCCCATCAAAGTTGGGTCGGAACAGGAAGAGGTGGTTACAGCAGACGCAATGCTGGTCAGGTTTTCCAGCCTGAGATCAATGGTGACTGTACCAGACTTCACCAGACCCCCACCGGATGACTTTCTCCTCGCCAAGGACATTGCTGAACAGCCTCATCCCATCGGCAAGCTTTCAGGTATTCCACGGTATCCCTCTGTGCAAGTTCTTGAATCTACCACTGGCACCGCCGTTCAGCATCATCTACCACCTCCTCCGCCACCGCCCGGCACTCGTTGCCCGCCTCCAAACCAGCCACATCCCGGCGATGGTGCAAGCTATCCGCACATCAAGAAGAACTGCCACCAATTCTTCCTCAAGTGGCAGAACACAATTGGAATCCAGCTGTCGTCCATGCGGCCGGAGAGGCCGACGTTCGTTGCAGGACAGAAACAGGCCCCGCCAGCCACCCTCCAGTCTACGATGAGCCGCCAGTGGCTTGTGGACCAACCAGGGTGGCGTCGGGCATGACCCGATGCCTCTGTGCCCTAATGCATAGGGGGTGGTCGGGTCCCAATCCAGGACTCGGGTCCACCTGCTCGACATTTATAACAATGAAGCACTGAACCAAGATGGGCTTTTCGACTGGGTTCAGCCCAGTCAGTCCAATTCAGTTCCTTTGGAACCGGTTTTTGGGCTCCTCGGCCCGAATGTAGAGCCTCAACCTACTCAGGAAGCCACCTATAGTGGAACCGGCTCAGGTTTACCCCCGAACTCTATCTCGGGCACTTGCATGTCCAAACACGCGATCTCTAGAATCTAGACCTCCCAAACCAAAATCGAATCCCAACGGTAGCCTCGTTTTTCCTTGAGCAAGGCCAAAACCAGGCCTTACATACTATGACCGCGAATCGAGCTCCCACCTTGGTCAACATCATCTGCAGAGCTCGATTTGAGGTCACAGCTATCCTCATTGCGATCCGACAATTAGTTTAGAAAACCCGAGGTACGACCCCTCGGGCTAGCATTCTATGTATCAGCCCTATCTGCCTATGTCACCTGAGTGCGGGGTGCGGGTGTGGGTGCAAATGCAGCAATTTTTCAAATTTTCAAACAAATTTAGGTGCGGGTGCGGCGAGGGTGTATATATATGTGTGTTTATAACTTTATATATGTATGTAAATAATTTGTTACATAGTTATAAACTATTTAGTAGCCTTATTTATTTATATTTATATATAATTTTTTTGTATTAAAGACAATTTAGTTATATGCACATTTAAGATGGTCAGTTTTGAGTTTTGACCCAATTCGACTGACTGAACCAAATGTGGTGTGTCGAAGAAGCACCGGTGTCGACACGGGTGTGGCAACCATTTAGAAGCACCCAGGTGACATAGCTATCTGCACCCTTAGTTTCCCAGAGCCACATATTGAACCCTCCATCGAACCCCAATTATTATCCTGGACCCTACAAAGCCCGTACACTGACTCCAGACCAACCCAAAACCCTCACACCATCCTTAACCCATACAACAATCCACATCATGTGAGACCAGTCACACACCAGGCACCTCCTAGCCACCTGTGCTGGTCTCTCCCTTTTAGCAAGATCGATAGAGGCAGCCCTAGGGACATCAATTGCAATAGGGGCGCTCATCAGGAGCATCCTTTGGTGAGGATAGATGGTAAGGCCTCTTCAGCAACATGTCGATCGAGGTGTTGATATACCCAAGTTTGCATATTCAGGGGACAAAGCATTTTGAGACGAACACCTGCCCGAAATCAGCTGACCGAAACTGACGAACATGATGTGGACAAGAAAGACCCTTTACATATGGCCTCAAGCTGGACCTGCCTGAGTTCACGGGCAAATTTGATGCCGAGTCTTCTTCGATTGGACGTACACGATTCAATTTGCCTCGGAAAAATATGAACATTTCGAAGCATAAGCAGGTTCCCTTGGCATCTACTGGATTGAGAGGCCTCACACGAACTTAGTGAGTGGAGATGCAGAAGGCTAAGGCACGGCAGGGGCAGGACACTGTTTGCACATGGACAGAGATGCAACGTTTAATGCAGATTAAGTTTGTTCCTTCCGAATTTGCTGAGAGAGCATACAAGGAGTACCTCGAGTTGTGTAAGGGATCCAAGACTATTTCATAATACACTTCCAAGTTCCAAGTTCCAAGTTCCAAATTCCACCATCGGTCGTTACGTGTCCAGCTTGTGACGATCGAGAGCCAACAGGTCACCAGGTATATCTCTGGTTTCCAATCTGCTATTTCTGATGTTTTTAATTGTATTATGATGGAATCCCTTAATAGAGCTACCAGTTATGCTATGAAGGTCAAGGAGACCTTGAAGAGGAAGCAAAAGACCCTTGTGATCAAAACCAATGAGTCCTAGAAGTCCAGGTCGAGTTTTCCAACCCAGGGGTCGGACTCCTCAAAAGGAGAAGACTCAAAGTCTAGGGTGAAACCCACGTCCATCTCATAGTCTAAAAAGATAGGACCAGCTTACAATACTAGATCTAAAACTCACAGTAGAGAATCCCCATTGCGTTGCTTTAAGTGTCAGGAGGTCGGACATGTCCAGTCCAAATGTCCCACTTTTACTTGGAAGTCTACCGTAGTAGAACCTATTGATGAGTCCTACTCTGTAAAAGAAGAGTCATAGTGGGTCTGACTAAGGATTGATCTAAAGCCTAGTCACAAATGACGTTTTGGAGTTCTAAATGGCAAGTTTTTTCTCGGGTACAATATGACGAGCTCGAAAAAAAAAAAGGAAAAGTACAGTAAATTTTTTAAAATTAAGAAAAAACCTAAAAATTAGGGAAAATAAAATAAATAAAAACTAACAAGACAATACATGTATGATTTTACATATATGTATACTATATGATTACAATTATATATATAACATAAACACAAAAACCATGCATTACTAACAGAAGCACCCACTGCACACCCAGTATGCACCTGATTTCTGGTGTAGCAGAAAATTTACAGTGTGGTCAGCAACGATGTGACAAACCTAGTACTCATGGTTTTTTAATGGACACGCTTGAACACGATGTGTGCAGTCCATTTAGAGCCCCTTAATCCACACAAACATGTAACCCATCAGAATAAGAACATGAGAAATTAAAAACCAGAAGAAGGAGCGAGAGACACTGAGAGAACCGCTGCCTGTGTGGAAACTGGAAACCCAGCAGTGCAACAGCAGAAACTGAGAGATGGGGAAAAGAATGGACAGAAATTGAGAGAGATGGAAGGAGAACAGTCAGAAAGATGGGGAAGAGAGATGGCTAAGAGGAGATTTAAACTTTGGGTAAGAGTGACGTAAGACCTAAAGAGAAAGAAAAGGAAGAATGAAATCTGTTACCTACGAATGAAATCTGTTACCTACCTCAATGAACTGAACAAGCAATTGTTTTCTCCGACTCCCACAGCATAACTCATCTTTTTCAGAAACCACAGAATGCCCATTTCCTTCCTTACAAGTTATGCCACCTAACCCCAAAAAAATGAACGTGTCAAAAAAGACGCGAGAAAAATGCATTTTTTCACGTCTTTTTCATTTTTTCCTTTTTTTGTAGCACTGTCAAATAGCTGCAGACTGTGGGCAGTACATGTCGTGTTGTTTTCATCCAATTTTTTACGCTGGAAATTAACAACTAGGCCCACACTTTTATTCATGAACTAAAAATCACCAATGCAGCAGACTTTATATTGCAAAGTTGTTGCACGTTGAGAAAAGCAAGAAAGACATCCAGTGTCTAATAAAGCTCAGTTTTCTCAAAGCACCATCAGTTGTCTAGATCAAATATTCTAAGACTAATGTCTCGTTCTACACCCAACTGAAATTTATAAAAAAAAGTGTGACATAACCTCATCAAACTTACAGACAAAAAAGCAAAAAGAAGAAAAACAGAGCAAGAATGCAAAAAATGGCACAAAACACTGCCTTACAGGAAACAAAAGAAATTCCAAACATGGTCAATAAGCCAGTGCGATGATTTAATAACTGTGAAACAAAAGCACCAAACCAACAGAAGATCCATAACGTCTTACATTAGATTCATAGACAAACCTGGTTTGGATGTCCTCCACTCCCCGTATTCTTTTCATGACACAGGATATACCTGCGTTTACACCTGTCATGACTGCAAAATTGCGAGCTTGTAACAGAGGACCCCCAGCAAGAGCCTGGAATTATGTAACAAGCATCAAGATCTGATGGCCAGTCCAACAATCTGGTATTGTCATGAGAACCCGAAGAGAAGCAGATAGACTTTAAATCTCTAACTCAAGTAGATAGTTTTCTGAGAAAGAACAGATCTAATTTACATGTGAACAGCATGCTTTATCTGGTTCCAAGACAGATCTCAAATGTGCACTATGAGAAAGGGAAAACCAAAACTAAATGTATAGATAAACTGAGGCAAAAAAACAGTGAAAAGTCAAGTTCCAGAAAGTAATCATGAGATGGTTCCATTTGCCATCATGAAATGTCCTGATACATGACATATGACATGTACTTATGGTGCAACCATGTTGTAGCCTTGTAGGTACTAATTTCATTTTCAAATATCATATGACTGAAGCTAGGCAAAGGAACATTTAAACTGGAAAATATTGTACAATTTCCACAAAATCTCGAAAGAAACTCAGGAATGTTTTTGAATGGTTTTTAATCTAAACCTGCACAATGAAGATAACACGTTATACTAGGCAATAAATTAGATTATCATCTTAATAGTCACCACAAACTCTTAACAGAAAGGGAAAAATATGAGGTTATTCTGAACAATGAAGATACTTGAGGCATTACATAACCAAATGGCATCAAACCACAGGCCACTCGAAGTAAAATCAGAATCATCATTGTTTTTCTTAATGAGCTCTATCATTTTAACACCATAAAAGCAAGCACAAGCAACTTTTTGCACATTAGTGTACATCTAGAAGAAAAGGGAGTTTCTTCTTGATAGTTCATCCAACGAGTTTTAATCTGTTGGTGTCTACTGCCCAGCAAACCATCATGGAATTGTTGGTCTAAGCTTCAAACTTCACATGATGAGTTAGCAGACAATGGTCCATTGACTAGTCCATTCCTATCATCTTTTCTTCCTCATATTTCTAAACCTCCTGTGGACGAGGCAATCACTCTTACAAGTGAAGTGAGATGCATACTGAAAGGCACCCCACATAGTTTTGGAACTCTTCTATAGTTGGGTGAGGTGTTCCTTCACATTATTTCCCTGACCTTCCTTGATTCTATAATACTTTTGCAAAAATAATTCAGCTCATCATTAGATATTTTGTTGACAATTTTCAACCATCAATGACATTGTTTATAATTTAAGAAAGTCAAAGATTTGATGCCTCAACAAGGTAGAAAAGTTCTTCTCCCAGTTGTGTTTTCACGCTGGTGCACTAGAGACTCATGTTGTAGCAGGTTAGCACCTTCATGTTAGACAGCAGAAACGAGAGACAGCTGCTTTCCTCCTTGTTTTCACCCTTGGAGACACAAACACATACTTTGTCGGTATTTACAAGGCACTTAACCAGATTGGAATGCACTCCTCCTCCAATGCAGTCGAATCCTAATGCAATCAAGAGTCATACTGCAAATAGAAATGTTGAATAAGGCTCCTCCAAATAGTACCCTCTTCAAACTCGGTGGCCTTCACATTCCACTTATTCTATGCTTCCTACATAGGCATCCACTTGTGTTGTCTGCTCTGAGGCTTGGTTGGTTACCTAGACTAGCTGTTCCCACGCAATCTGCCACTTAAAAATGCCTAAACATTGCCTACAATGCATATAATTTGCCTAGGTGCCCAAACCTTTCTGTTTCACAACTTAATGACTTATGCTTTTTTCCTTTCTAATCTTATTCTTTTCTTACTTTAGACGATCTTTCCTTTTGCTTCTGTTTTTGGATTTTTTTTTCTTTTTTAGTGTTGCAAGTGACTACTTGCAAACTTTAGTTGCTTAACTTCATTAATTTGATCTTTCAAACTTTTGATTATGTTATCAAATGTTTAATTGTTTGTGTAATGGTACATTTTTAACTGGTTTATTCAGTGTTATCCATATCGTACGATACGGAGCCGTGTCATATAATACATATCATATAGGTTGGAAAAACGTATACGATAAGGGCACCATACACCAAATGCATGTGTATCATGCCCCTATTGGCCGTGACTCATGAAACGCCTCTGTTTTTTCAAATACATACTTTGTTAGTATTAACAAGGCACTTAACCAGATTTGGAATGCAGTCCTCCAATGCAGTTAATTCCTAATGCAATCAAGAGTCATACTGCAAATAGAAATGCTGAATAAGGCTCCCCCAAATAGTACCCTCTTCAAACTTGATGGCCTTCACATTCCAATCAAAATAATTTCTGATGGGTTTAGCACCTGAAGGTCTTATACCTCTTCATTGTCATATTAATGCTGATTTATTAATACCATCTCTAGTTCCAATTACCTAGAAGGAAAATCAGAAACTAGGGATGCAAAGTTTTGTGCAGTCTGGAGCAACCAAATCATATCCCAAAGCTCAAGAGTGAACCTCTTTTAGCTAACAACAAAATCCATTTCAGTCAGTTCCATCCTCTTCACAACAAAATTAAGTCAAGGAAAGGGCTCCTTGGAATTGATTTGGGACGCGATATTGCTATACTTTCTTCTTGACCCAAAATAAACCCATGAAACTACCAAAGATCTCACCAAAACTCCCACATCGAAAATCAGTTTCCACTTTCCCTCAATTAAGTTCTGCAAGTAAATCATTCCCAACCACCTCACCTAAATCAAACAACTCCACAGGTGAATTATTTTCTGAACCAACATGAGGCAAGACAAAACTCCAAAAGAAATTGAACCCCAGGTCTGAAATCCACCAAAGGAATCCAGAGAGGACATCCTCTTGAGGTTCTTCCTTGCATAGAATGCATTTGCAAGAATGTCTATTTCGACTTGATAGATCACCTTGGTCTTGTCCACCTTTATCTACATCTCCATCCTCATCCTCTCCACCAGCCTCATCATCTAGGTGTCACTTAGGCACCGTTTGATGGCAGAGTAATGAGTGGTAAAATTACCGTGGAAAAAAATCGACGGTAAATTTTCTTCCAGGGTAAAATTACCCTGATCCATCGAATTTGGCAGGGTAATTTTTCATGTGTTTGATTTGAGTATGAAAAGCCGTACAAAAAGGGTAAGTTCCCCCCGATGCATAGTAAAATCTCTGTGCATCAAATCGGGCCCTAGTGATCAAAGCCTGGCCAGCGGTCTGCCCACTTAGGATTGATATCACGTCTTCCATAGAAATTTGAAAGTTTAGCCTGATTGCATTCGGCATGGGTTCAGAAGGATGTAGCACAGCAATTGCAAGCATAATGAAAGCTCTATTTAGCAAAGGTTTCTTGTCACTATTGCTTTGAAGGCAGCGATGGAAGAAAGAAATGTGAGAGTTGTGGCGCTGCAACAGATGCTATCCATGTAAAAACTAGAGAGCTTACATTCCAAGAGTAAGTTGCTAAGAATGGAGTACAGCCAATACAGGGATAGATCAACACCTAGATGACAAGGGAGAGCTCCGCCCTGGGTAGAGTTGTTAGGCCAATTCGAGAGCTTTTGACCAAGAAGGAGAGAACATGCACGGGCATTCAGAGGTGCCTAACAAAAAGAATACCTATGAGGAAGAGCATGCAATATATGATGGTTTTTCAAGGTGCCTGTGTAATGCTTGATTTGGTGAGGAGAGTTTGAGAATCACTTCCAACACGAGATGCTTGTTGATGACAACAAGAAGGGGTCGGGACTAGCTCGAACTTCAAGGGAATTTGATGAAAGAATAAAAGAGAACATAAGTTGAATTTTCACACCAAAGGAGAACAATGCTTTTTATTCAATGCTTCATTATCATTACAAGAGAGAAAAAAAACATAAATACAGATAGGCATCCCAAACTAATCCCTAAAGCAACGCCCAACTTTCTTGAACTAAATAACGAATTCATAACAAATCCTATGGTAAACAGGAAAACTGATTAGAAAGGAAATAAATTAAAAACGAAATGCGTAAATGGCAAATCTCCAATCCCCTCCTAAATAGTTGAATCCAAATGATGATAAGATTGGCATGGATCCATCTACTTTCTTGTTGTCTGGCCTCTTGTATTTTGTCTTTATCTCATAGTCCTTCCCCCCTCCAATGCGTCCAAGAAGTCTTGAGCCAAATGACACAGGAATATGCCAACATGGGGGGCTTCTATGGCTTTTCACACTAGAACCAAATGCTCTTATATACACATCCTTCATCCATCTTCCTTTTGATGACCATCCATCATGTTCTCATGGAGGTGTCTCCCATCCAACTCATATTCTCTTTACACAAATCGTGGCAAGAAAAGGTGCCTTTGTCTTGTTCTCCACATATTAGCTTTCATTATATTGTGTGGGTTTCTCTGTCATTTCCAAATAGCCACCATCTTTAACTTAATGAACCCATCGAAGTTGCCATCTTGAGTTGCCTTTGTTGCTCCTCTCCCCATATGTAAGCATCTTTGTCTTTTCCATTTGTCTTCATAAAATTGCTCTACGCTTTAATCATTGATAAGGAAGACTTTTCCTTTTTTGCAAGAGGCAGCACAAGGCAATGATGGCCACCATCTTACTTGCTTTTGCCAAATTATGGCAGCTCCATTGACTAACTACTTCTTTAGTGTTGATGATGCAGCCATGCCCAGTCATACATGTTCTATGTGCACATACGGATGAATAAGAAACACTTGGAAGGTGGTGGGTATCTTGACGGTAGGGAGGAGAGGCAGATTTAGCCTGGACCAAGGGGTTAAGGTGGATGTGAACCTGGACGAGGCCACATCACCTAGGCACCACCTTAGACCTTGTTGTTAGGGCTGCACAACAAGCCAAGGTAACTCGGGCTCGACTTGAGCTCACTCGAAAAAACTCAGCTCATGCTTGACTCGTCTATAAACGAGCCAAATTCGAACTTACAAAGATACTCGAAATGATAAACGAGTCGAGTTCGATTTCAAGAACTCGACTCGTTTATACTCGACTCGATTAGCAAACTAGTACTCTATATAATATTGCCAAAACTAGTTTCACAAGTTACACGAGTTAAACGAATTATACGATTTAAATGAGTTAGTCGAGTTAACGTTTACACAAGTTAAACAAGTTAATGCTTACACGAGTGAATACTAAACGAGTTAAATGGGTTAAACGAGTCAAGTTCGAGCTCAATTTTGTGTACACAAGTTAAGCTGGAGCTTGCTATAAGGAGTTCGACTCAAGTTCGAGCTGAGCTCGAGTTTTTTGAGCCGAGTCGAGCTGGCCAAGCTCGGGCTTGACTCGGCTCGGTTTCAGCCATACTAGGGGGGCCACCCCTAGGGCTCCCTAGCTCGTTACACTATTAAGGTTGCAAAAAGATGAGAACATGTCAAAATGCATCTCAAGCATGTTTCTTAGGTATACTCTAGGCAACAATCTCAACATTTTAGTTCCCATAGAAATGGTGGCATCTCAAGCGTGTTCCACAAGGACACTCCCAGTGCCGATTTTCTAGTATCTTGTGGGAACACAAAATGCTGGATTAAATAAACTTATAATGCATAAACACCTTGTATTGTATGTTTTATTGTTCTATGTTCACATCGACTAATCTAAATAAACCATAAAACAAAGGACTTGATAATTTTTCCTGAAAACCTTGTTTTGTGCTTCTCATTGTTCAGTGTTTGTGTCTACTTCATTTACACTCAGAATATATGTTACTATTTTGGCCTGAAACGGTGTAGTAAACATACTCTAAAAAGATCAATCAGATCCCCAAGTTTGTTAACTATGTATACCCGCACCGTACCGGTACGACACAGGTACGGGTGCGGCCCAGGTGCGGAATTGACCGTGCTGGGTATAGTCAACGTACCTGAGGTCGAATCTGACCAATTTCGAACTCGGTCAAAGTTGGCCGAGTCTAAAATGGTCCATCATATGTTTTAAAAAACCATTTTTTTCCCTCTCTCGCATGATGCCTTCACCCTCTCGCCTCTCCGCCCCTCGCCCCTCTCGTTCCTTGCCCTCTCGCCTCCCCCCACCCCTTTCACCCTCTCGCCCCTCTCGTCCATCGCCTTCTCACCCCTTTCGCCCCTCGCCCTATGCCCTCTCTCTTGCCCTATTGCCCTGTGCACAGCAGAAGAAGACGCCTCCCGAGGAAGAACACCAGATGCATTTCGTTCCCACCACAAGTATTTTTCTTGGTCTTTCCAGTTTCCCCTTCTTTCTAAAGGCTGTTTTTTTATCGTGGGGCTGCGTTTCGTCTAGGCAATCAGAGATATACTGTTGTTGGTATATATCTAGTATATCCATCATTCTCGACCCGCAATTTTTTCCACAACCGACATTGGCTGATAGTGGCATTATTGAAGTCAGGGAGGAAATCCACGCCGTGAACAGTTGGAACAGCTATGGAACTTGGAAGTAGGCTAGCAGTCCCTTGGAATTCCCAAAGGACAGACTTTTTGTCTTGGAATTTTTAGTATCTATAAATTTTGGATCATGATGTAATGATTTATGAATATGCTATTTTGTTTGTAATTTTTTGATATATATATATATATATATATATATATATGTATGTATGTGTGTGTGTGTGTACGGCCGTACCCCCGCACCCAAGTTTTTAAAAAATGATTTGTACCTGTACCGACACCTGTACCTATGTAACATAGTTTGTTAACTAGCAAATCTCCATAGAGCATATGTTGGAAGCTTGATCTAAGGGCTATATATGTATGTCATTCAAGCAATGCACTTAGAAGTCAGGTTGTTAAGATTGGTATTTGTCAAGATCTCTCTCTCTCTCTCTCTCTCTCACATACACACACACATAGCTTGAGTAAGTACAAGGACATGTGAAATAACTTATCAACCATCTAGCCAACCTAATTGTAGTTCACAGGGTATCACGTTTGAAATTATATTATATAATAACCACATATATACATACAAATTATATAAATAGGTGTGAAGGACAGCAACGTTGATGTATCGTCCCCTATACAATGTGTTGTGCGCCTTCCAATGAGAGATATTGAATGGCCCTTTCAACACCATAAAAAAAAGGAAAAGATAGTGCCAACCTGGCCAAGGCAGCAAAGGGAGCCCCAAAACCCTGAAAGGTTTTGGAGTCTACCATTTTTTTTTTTTGCAGTGCCAGCTCCAAAGAGGGGAGGCGACAGCCTCCCCCTGCAATATGTATCAAGGGGGAGGGCGAAGCATTGTCTCCCCACTTTCATCTTTAAAAAAAAAAAAGCATCTGATCACTAAGATCAGACAATGTCTCATGTTGTGATATATATATATATATATATATATATATAGAGAGAGAGGGAGAGAGAGAGATATAGATAGATAGATCCACATCAAAAGAAGTTTGCATGCATAAGTATATATATATATATATGTATATATATAGATCCGCATCAAAAGAAGTTTGCATGCATAAGTATAAAAGAGATATATACATTTGAATTAGAATATGAAACATAATAATTATCAATTATCAAGCACCCATGACACACCTAGTGTACAACAGCCTTGGGTGTAGCAGCCCATTTGCAGCACTCATGTGACTTAGCCTTGACAAAAATGATTTTATAGAATTCAACCTAACTCATATGATTTCACTTTTTTCTTTTTTGAATCCTATAAACTTAAACGTTCTAAGTTCATTCATACAATTTGATTCATCAAAAACAACCAGAGAATGCTGAAAAAGATACTGCAGCCATCATAATATATATATATATACATATATATATATAGAGAGAGAGAGAGAGTAATTGGTAGATCCTAGACCACTAGGTCAAGTTCAAAAACCAGGCTATTAAAATTGCTAAAGTATTTTTTGTATAATATAGCCATATAGATATGATCTTAATAATGGTTTGGTGAGAAATGAGAATCATGCACTCAGACAGTCATTTTTTGAGTTTAACGTGTTTTTCTAGTAATAAAAAATTAACGGCTCTTACGAGACCAAATTTTTATAGTAGAATAAGTGTTTTTTTTTTTAACAACTTGAATAAGAACATGTTTTGTGTTGAATTAATATTTACAAACATAATAGAATGTTTATGTTTTGTTGAAAATCATTTTTTTACAATAATTTAGAAGGTCTGGTTTTTGTCTCTGACCTAAGGGGTCTGGGATATACCAGTTTTTCTATATGTATGTGTGTGTGCGTGTGTGAATCTAAGAGACACCACAAACTAGAAAATGTCTCGTCTACACAGATGAGTTAACTTTAAATTTATATCCCACTCATTTAAAAAATAGCTTTCAGAATAAATTTATATCCCACTCATTTTATCAATTTTTTATGATGCAACCAATTCTTTTCATGAACAATGCTTTCAGATATTCAGTACTTTTGTGATAAAACACATTTTCTAACAAGATTGTAAGAGTGAACTATTAATTTAATGTTTTTTTTAATCTTATCATTTTTTATAATATTTAATGCAACCGTGTCCGCGTATCCAAAAAATTTGAAATTGCCGTATCCGCACCCGTATCGCATCCGCACCCGTGTGACATAGCAATTACGTAATTAAAAATAAAAAAACATGTATTATTATTTCTATACAGAAATGTCTATCCAATTAATCTTACATTTTTCATCACAATGTAAATTACAAGATACTTATGTTTATGATGATTTTAAATTAAAAAAATAATTAAATGAAACGATTTTAATTGCAAATTTTGGATTAGCATATTGCTATAGTTACACATAACCCTATAACTATCAGAATTCTTAAGAACAAATAACTTTAACATTTAAATTTTTTAATACTGAATAACCTTAGAATCTGCTAAAGCTTGTAACATTAAATAACAAAAAATTAAGCATGAAATCACTAACATTGTAAAGTATATCATGGCTCAACACAAGAATGGTTCTATAGAAATAAGTTAATATAGTAAGTCATAAATGAAGAAGGCAGGAAGTTTTTGAAATGAACTCAGAGAAGGGGGGCATTAGTTTTAACTTTTTCACCATAAAATATTAAGCCCATATCTTTCTGATAATTTTCACATACATGTGCAATTTTTTTTATTTGTCTTAATGTTCATGAAGAAGGTAACTTATTGAAAAAAAAAAAATCAATCCCTAAGAAACATCAATGAACTCAAGACATTTTGAGAAAAAACTCAACGCATGAAAAGAACGATGTGACCCAATTTCTTTGTCCCCATGTTCTCTGCCCAAAGCTGATTCAAAAAAGTGATAAAAATGGCTAAATAAATTGCTGAATATGACTTCAGAGTCTATTTTTAAAAACAATAAATTTGACACACGTCGATTAAAGGTGTAAAACCAAAGATCGAGAGCATAAAAATAGTTGCTGAAAATGCTTCAAAATTTGACGGGTCAAAAATCATTATCTCACTTCTAGAAAAACATGATATATAACAAGAAAAATACGTTATGTCTATGTCCTTAAATCAAATGAAATAATTGTTTTTACTTTTATCCTAGGCACATGAGATCACAACCAAACCTGGGGATACCATCCTCTCTCTCTCCCTCTCCCTTCTCCCTCTCTGACAAGCCGTGTCAAACACTGTCCATGGAACTCCAGCCAAAACCTAGGTTGGTAATATTTACATGCTGTCCATTAGTTTTTATTGGCATTGAAGGTCACTTGGCATAGAAGAGCTTGTGTGCCGCCCTCTGCATCGGAATTTGAAAACCAGGGAGCACTTTCTACCTAGAAAACTATCATTTCAAATAAGATTTGGAGGTTGTGTTACATTTGTCGAGACTATTTTTACAGTGTTGTGCATGTCCATCTTTATACATCTTGGTTCCTGCACTCATGCTCTTGGATGGTCAAAAGATAATACATAAAGGACAGTTAAAGGTAAAAGCAGGAGCGGCTGGAGGATTTACTGCAAGATCCTGGGGGTAGGAAAGCTACGAGAATGGACCAACGCAAGCAAGTGAGCTTCCACTTTAAAGAAGCACACAAGAGATTCTTTTTTTCTACGAAATGATAAAAAGGTAAGCATAAGGAGTAGATAATCTCTGGAAAATAAAGTTCACGGAAGAACCCATCACCTGCGGGACGTCGCAACTTAACGCCATTCACCAGATGCACATAATATAGGTCCCCACCAAGCAGGCATAAGAAAAATTTAGCCCAATCAAGGACGGGAACCCACCACAGATATGCGTGTTCGAGCAACAACATAATGGAAAAGAGCAAGGAATGATATCATTTAACAGTTGTTCTACGCGCACTTCTATGTAGCCAAACCAAAAGCCGTTGCATGGACACCCATGAAAGCAAACTAATAATTCGTAGACACCGAGCTCAAGAAGACTAGAAAGGAAGGGATGAGAGAAAAAAAAATGGAAACGACATGGTGCCAGAAAAAAGCAGGAAGAGAAGAGAGGAAATACCTGAGCCTGTTGAAGGGATGCCATGGCTTGGGGATTGAGAGCAGCGCCTTGAGGAGGGACTGGGAGAGAGGAGGAAACGTCTGCAGTGAGAGTACCCATGAAGGCGCCGATGGCAGCACCTTGAGCGGCGCTGGTGGCGGTAACAATGGCCGCTTCGACGGGAAGGGATTGCTTGCTGAGCCATGTCTTAAACCCATTCTCCAAAGCCCTGAATCTTATCTGCAACTGAGCAATTGGGCCAGGAAAAGGGAACCCAACTTCCTTCTTGGACGCTGTTGTAACCTCGACAACACCCTGCCCCGCTGCTTCCCCCATCTTCGAACCCTCTTCTGCTCAACTCTCCCTCTCTCTCCCTCTCTGTGTGGGACGGGTGAGGAAGGCTTCGTATATATTAAATTTGGATTCGGAAAAAAAAAAAAACGAGGTCTCGCGTCATCCGCGCCTACTAACGAAGCGGTGTGCGGTTTCGGAGGCGGAGCTGTTAATACGTACAGCCAGTCCGTAAACCGGTGCATGAAACGGGTGTGTAGTCCATCAGCAGACGGCTGATTCGTTCGACGCTCATAGGGGCCCGGGCACAACGTAAGAACGTAGCTGGTTGATTAGGAACCGAATTATGTTTTAAAATTTTAACGAGCCTTGAAATTTAATTTTTAAAATTTTTTTATACAGGGAGGAGGAGCATGGAGAGAGCGGCAGGGGCCATGACCCCACATATTGAAATTTAAAAAATATGTTTTATTACGTTTTAAAAAAATATGAAGGGATCCCTGCTCCACCCGTGAGTGTTATTGATTTATGTGCACGCTATGTTGCTGAATACGTGATCATGTAGGTGCATTTTAACAGTTGACAAGCATTGAGCCCACTCTAGACAAAGACTAAGAATGTTCAATAAGAATCAACTCGGTCTCAACCCGAACTCACTCGGTTAAGCTCGACTTGTAAGTTAAACGGGTCAAGTTTGAGCATAACTGATAACTCAAGTTTGGAAATGAGTTGAGTTCGAGTTGGATGAACTTGACACGATTAGACTTGTCTAATACTAATAATTATTTTGTAATTTGAAAAAAACTTAAAATGACTTGAATAAAAACGAGGAAATTTTAAGCATAAAATATATATTAAGAGACGAGCTTAAGCATGTCGAGCTCAAGTTCACCTTGTAAAGCTGAAGTCGAGACCAAGCAGCGCTATATGTCAGTTGAGTCGAATTCAAGCTGGTCAAGCTGACGGAGTACAAAACTCTAAAAGCAAGAGGTAATATGCCCTTTATAAGCCTTTGGGCATTTTTTTGGAATATGGATCGTTAACTTCTCACTTATTGGAAACTCAGTTGGCAGACCTTAAAGCTAGTAAATAAGAATCGAGCATTTTGGGTATGACCTTGATCCTCCCTTGAACTCAGGTTCTGGCACGCCAAATGAAAAAAGGGCATTTCGAAAGCACCCTTACTAAATTTCCTTTACAAAATGTCTATCCTGAACATGCCAATGCTAATTTTTGCACTTGCCCCCTTTATTTTAGCAAGTCATCTTCCCTTTCTGTTTCGATAGATGTTTATCAAGTGCCATTACTTATTCCTTCTCTCCTTTCACCTAATTTTGCCAAATACGGGACGCATCTAATTGCCGGGGAAGCAAAAGCGATTAAATATCTAACTTTCCTGTAAGCTTTAAATCAGCAACCAATACATCTTCCTGTAAAGAAAAATGCCGGGTGCCTAATGTATTCACTTTATGCACAATAAGTTTGTAAACAACTTTTAAGTTGTGGAGGGTTATGCTCCAACCTTCATCTGAATAAGCATGATAGTATTGAAATATAGGCTAAGTTGAACCTAAGACTCCAGCGATAACATGCAAGAAGCTGATATCTTAATGATATCATTCGGAGAATATAGAAAAGAATAATTCAATCGGTCAAGGATAGGTACCATTTTGGTTGCAACTTTGTTTCATACACTATTTTTGAGGTTTCACCCAACTATTTAGAAATGACTTTAGAAATGACTTGCCTCTGGAAATAGCATGCTAAAGAGCTTTGGAGAGATTTAGGTCCTCTTTGCAACTAGATTTATAACCCATTTAATGAATATCTCTAAGCATCTAAAAAATAGTCCAAGTATGTGAATCATATGTAACCTCCACAAGTACGATGTTTTGGAAAAGGTTTTCAGAAACAATGAAAACATGTTGATATTGTAAAGTATGCCCTAAAAGATATTAATGTCATTTATAACATCTTGGTAGATAGATTTTGATGCACTATAAGTATTAGGTTTTGACCCTCTAATCTCTTGAAGAATAGTGAACATGTGGAACATTCACCCATCGAGTGTAAGATTATCCAGTATGTGCATATGAATGAACTAACTCATCATGCTTGAATGGAAAACAAATTATATGAGATGCAATCCTAAACTTGAGCGAAAGGGGAAAAAACATCTACTAAATTGTTCTCCAATTAGATGTTACAATCTTTGAATTGAATTATGATAGAAGAAATGACAAAAGAAAAGATAAAAGTAGCTACAGAACCTCGACAACATAACAAATAGGTTAGTAAATAAAGATATGCACCCAATCTGGGAATGTCTAGACGTCATAGAAAAGCCACAAAGAAAGATCCATTGTTGTGCATTTCTTCCCTCAATGCATTCCTAAAACTAGATGTATGCATGCATGGGGAAAATAACATAGTGCATATGGTGAGAACATGACCTTAACTACTTCAAAATCTCAAGCAACTAGACAGAACCTATTGAATGCTTGTGGAAGACTCATGCAAAAGAAACATGCAAAAACCTTATCTAGTTTGAAATCAAAGGCAAATGTAGATTAGATGACTTCAAAGATCTTCTTATGAAATTCCAAATTGTAAAATAGCAATAGTACACTTTCGAAAAACGAAAGGAAGATCTAGCCAATGACTAGGGATTAACATAAAACTTGACAGAAACTGCCTACACACATGTAAAAGTCATCCTCAACTGATTACACATGCAAATATCGTTCCCAAATTCCAAAAAGGAGAATGTGATTGCCCAAACCTACTTTATCATAAGAATGAAAAAATTGAACATGACAAAGACTGATTTTGAAAATTGACTAGAAAGCTTATGAGGCAATCTTAAATTTTATGATACTTATGGTGAACATACTAGATTTATATATATGTTTGAATACCATTTATGCACTACAAAAAACTGAGGCATCACCAACGGCCAAAAAATGTCTGTGAAACTTTGTCATGCATCGGTAATGGTCTTACCAATGTTTTTGTTGACTGTTGATGAAGCGAGCGTCGGTCAAAATCATCACAGACATACCAGAGCAATACGTCAATGTAGCCACATTACTGACGCATCATAACACGTAGGTAAATACAATTACTACCAACATCCAAGTGCGCAGTAATAGTCCTTTTTTACCAACAATGTTGCGAACATTGGTAAAATTCTATACCAACAATTGTATAGATGTCAGTAAAACTTTACTGATGTCTAGATAAATGTCGTTATTAATCTTTATCGACACAACTTTATGCATCAGTGAAAATGTTTTATTTTTTTTCCTAATCCGCATAAGACATATTTTTTTGAAAATAGGAAGTACGTATATTAATTTGCTTACATATTTCATATATCAAACGAAACGAACGAAACAATCAAATGTTCATAAACCAAACAAATATATATAACAAATGTTCGAATTTATATTGCATACAACTGATTTACTATAGTTCAAAGTTACAAAACATGAACATAAATTGCTCCCACTGTAATCTCATCGCTAAGGTGAAAATCATGCAAAGTTTGGCAGTGTCTACATGTCTATAATGAACAATAAGAAAAAAATGTTAGGATTATTAGAAATGAATTTTAACAAATAAAACTCATTAAATCAAATTAAATGTTACGTAGCCTATATCACTAAGCTATTGTGATATAAATTGAATAACCTGAGCCTGAAATTCTTGGAATTATTGTTGAGATTGAATAAACTAAGACTCAAGCGCAAAAACTTTATTCTTTAGTAATGCATTTTGTTCCCACAAAGTACGTATGATGTTCGAATTAGAATATGAAATAAACTGGGAAAGATTGACACCAAGCCCCATCATCCATACTCTACCACTTCTCGTGTCCCATCACCCAAGAGTAAACATCTTCACTTCAAGTTTATCTTGTGTCCTTTTAGGCATTATTTGGAATTGCGCTTTTAGTTGATACTACAATATATGATAACATATATCATGAACAATGTAATTATTTAAGTATATGATAACATATAAGATAGAAGAATGTAATTGTTCAAATAAGACTTGGAATCATAACATTGGTTTCAGGGTTTGAGTAGTTCGGGTTCTTATTTAATCGTAGTAGCAATGAAAAGCTCCGTACGTGATGGCTACTCAGAACTTTTCCCAAATGGTATATGGTAATACAAAATATCAATTAATATACAGTCATATAATACACTAACACAAATAACATGTTCCTCATTCTCCTTGAAAAATACAAAACTTTGTGTACTGGTTGTATGCAAATACTTCTGTTTAGCAAGCACCTATACATTTTTTTCGTTGATTTCTTAAAATATGAAAACACCTTAATATACGAAGTACATATAATTTTTCATGTAATGTTGTCTTTATGTTACAAACTCATTAATATACGATTGTCATATACATAACTTCGACTTATCTTCAGCAAAATAGTTGGCAATGGACACCCAATGAACTTGTGGGATGTTGTGCTTATTTTTGAATTTCACTATTTGGCATTAGTGTGAGGACTTGCAGGTTCTTTGAATAATTTTCTACAATTATGTCTTCAATACATGTAAAATCATGCATATTCATGCATAGCCCATTTATGTAGATATGCTCTTTCTTCTTGTGGGAATTCATTTTTTTCATGTTTCCATACATTAAAGTAGATGTGAGTATAATACTTTAACATAAAGAATTTCTATGAAAGTATTACATACATATACACATGCCATTAATCTATCTTGAATGGCGATACAAACTTGAAAAATTATTATATAACAATAGTGTGACAATAAAATTACGCACATGTGTACCGATGTAAGTTGTCAAATATTATATCTCTTTTTTAATAGGTTGACCCAACGGGTTTATTGTTATCTATTGTTTTGAGCCATTTCTTAAGTTCACAGTAGCCAAAGCTCGAGTGATGCCATGTGTATTCCTACTTGAAGGACCTACAAGTACATCAAATATGGCTTACCTTTCGTACTTCAACTTGATATGTACGTATATCCTGAAAAATCATATATGGTCCACAATAAAGGTGCATGCATTTGAAAGTGTTATCTATGAAAGTCAAATACACGTATTCCTTCAGCCCATAACAGATTCAATTCATTGACCAACAATTATAGATAGACATCCATGTCATTTGTGTATGGAGTTATTGGTCGAGATATAATTAATGACAACAATATATATAATTGCTTCATGCACATCCAAGGTGGCAAATTATATATCACCAGCAAAATGAGCCTATAGGTTGAATTCAAATTTCCTAATGGATTGAATCCATTACTAGCCAAATCCAAGCACACATTTCGAGCTTCTATTGCAAATGATGAGTACATCTCATCAAAGTTCTTCCATGCTATACCATCTACTGGGTGTCTTAGGAGTCTTTACATGTTGGTCACTGTGCTATGTCATATGTTTTGCAACTTTAGTAATTGTTAATATTCTCTTCAATCGTGCAAAAAGGGAAAAATGTCATAGAGTCTTCATTGATGTCATTTGATGCTGGCCAACATTTTTCTTCCTTAATTCATCATCATCTTTCTTCCATCACAATGAACAACATTTATCACTTGTACCTTTTATTACATCTTCATTTCTGAATAACATACAATTAATAAGACACATATAACTTCTTGGCAATCAAACCCTAACTCTCCAATGATCTTCTTTGTCTCATAAATTTACTTCAGCAGTTCTACCTTTGTAGGAAATGTTTCCATTAACAACTCAAGCAACAAACCAAAACTTTTGTCAGTCCACCCATATAAATTTTTTATATGAAACAACCGTATTAAAAAACTAATCTTTGTAAATCTACTGCCCCTAGATAGAGTGGATGTCAACATCTTTAATCAATTTTCATAATCATCATTGTTTTGACAATCTTCATTACTATCTGCCCTTTGAGAAGATGATGTATTTGGTTATACATGAAACACATCCGAAAACAACCCTTGAATGTTTTCGACAACTATCTATGACGCACATTCAGGTAAAATTCTTCTCTCCTCATGATATTCCCAACAAACATATGTTTGTACAAAACCACTACATATGATGTGATCAAGGACATCTTTAGCTGCTTGAGTGGGGACATTATTGCATGTTACACAAGGACGTCTCATTCTTCTATTCATTATCACATTATGTGCGACAACATAGTCAAAAAATTGTTTCACACAAGTTACATATTCCAAACTATCTCTTCTTTTTGCAATCCAAGTTTGATTGTTTATCCTTTAATAGGCTTATACAAGCAACCGCAACATGATCAATGAGCTATATTATGAATGCTATATTTTAACCATTTAGTTTTTGATTCATGCAAATGAATACTCATTGCATAACTTGTCATGCAACCTTTTAAACATACCTAAACAATTTATTTCAATAATCCTATATATTTCAAACAACATCGTAAAGTGATGCCCTTAACATAGATGCAACACAAATATAATTTTATCCCTAACTCAAAGATCATTAACAAATGATTATTTGCACCATTCAATGATGAAATATGCTACATATATCCTAAATGACACTACAATTCAAGTAGTTAAAGCAAATTACAAGTCTTCAGTCATTCAAACAATTTATCAAACACTTGGTGGGTGGGTAAAAATGGTAGAGACTAGAAACTTTCAATCATCCAAAAACACAATAAAATGACAACAAATCATTGTAATATTTTACAAATAGGTATATGTATAGTTGAACTAGACATGGTCAAAATTTATACTCAAATCCAGCCACAATATGTCAAAATCTGGCAAGGACAAAAACTGGAGGTTTTGTGCTTTTGTGAAGACTTTATGCAATTAATATATCAAATTGAAGGTATTGAGCTTAATAAACATTCTTGCAAAGTTTTTCAACCAAATACTACCAAAAAATGGTGATACCTTACTGGAAAAATTGAGACCACACCCTGCAAGTATGTTGTAACCTAAAATAATTCATAAATAAAAAGAACAAATGAGAAGACTGAGAAACCAATTTTTTTATCTTTTAGCAATTCAAAAACAATGAAGCACACTTGCACTTGATGGAAAATCGCGATAGTCATCTGTGGAAAGAAGAGGGAAGAGAAATGAAAAGACAGAAGAAGAAAAAAGAAACATAATAGTTTGAACGAAGCAAATAAGTTGAGGAAGCCTTTAGTGATGCATGGAAGACATTGGTAAATACCTACTTAAGAATGGCGGTAAAATTAATGCACTAACTTTTACTTACGTCTGCAGACTGCAGGTAACATGTTGATAAAAGCTTAGTTATACTGATATGTTTGTTGGATGTCGGTAATGTTTTGCCAAGAAAAAAATTCACCGACGCGAGAATGATCACACGTTGGTAAAAGTTGTCTTTTTATCAATGCTTTCGGAACGGATGTCAGTACAAGTTTTTTTTTTTATCGAAATCTAGCTACGGACATTGGTAAAAGACAAGCTTCAACAACATCTTAATGCCAAGCGTTGGTCAAGGCTGCTTTTTACCGACTTTTTCATTGGACATCAGGGAATATTAATCTTCATCAACATTTGAATCTGGACATTAGTAAAAGTTGCTTTGCACCAATGTGTGCTTTCCCATGCATCAGTGAATCTATCTTTTTTTGTAGTGACAATAGAAAGACAAAGGGGGAAGGAGGGAAGAGAGAGAAAGAGTTCTCATGTTAGCCCTAATCCCATAGTAATAAGGGTTTGGGGTCAGGTGAAATAATTACAGAAAGAGTTCAAAAGAAATAAAATTAATTAAGGAATACGATCTATAACCACCCATAAAATATCATAAAGGACTCCATGAGACTTCTAAACATTGTCCTAACACCAAATAAATAACTCTCAACACTGTCGATCAAATTGGAGCATAGATGTCAATCATGCTCAGCATGTTACAACAAATCAAAGTCAATAATAGGATGTAGCTTGGAAAGATATCACCCACTTGATCTTCTAAAGATGCATGCACTGTACTCAAATATAGTGACAATTAACTTCTATGTGTTTGGTTTTCTCATGAGACACTGGATTATTAGCAATATAGGTGGTAGTTTTATTATCACATTTCAACTTAAGGGGCTCAAACTTCAACAATCCATATATTACCTTTATCTTTCATCATATTACCTACAAAGCTAGCTGTATCAGTCATTGTCAAGGATGCAGAACCATTGGTGCTAGGCAAAAAGTTACTTGTACTTAGCATGACTAATATTAAGAGTAAGATTCTGCTCTTGAAGAATAAGCTATGTTGTGGGAGATGCCATCTAACCAACTGCTTTGTTCAAAGGAGCTGATGGAGGAGGAGGATGACCATGATTGTCTCAACACTTGCCCTCAAGATGACTTTGTTTGCTGCAAAAAATATACTGCAGCTTCACACGGCCACCTGTGCCTTGACCATAACCTATGCCATAAGTGGAAATGAGAGTGCCATGTCCTCAACCTCCTGTGGCCAGTACAACTAAAGATGGGGAGTCAACAGATATCTGAGGAAGGTTTACAACAAGTCAACTTAGTCGAATATATACATTAGCTAGAGTTGGAATCTTGACTCCTATGAGCATTGACACCTTACCAATTGCATAGTCTGGAGACAATCCAAATAGAAACTAGCAATCATCGTTTGCACCTATTGGTTATTTTGGCAAGATTTACATGGAGATGGGACATAATTCAACCTCTCATAGGCTGACTGACAGACAAAAATATTGGGCCAGGCTCTAATTTCTTGCTGAAGGTTACAAATTTCCTACTCTACATATAGGACCATTCTCACATTCTTATCATGTGAGTATGTATCTCACAAAAACTCCCACATTTGCTTACCAGTAGTATACTAGTTGGACACTGTTCATAATCTAAGTCATGACTATATTGTTGTTTTGTTTTCATGTCAAATTATTTTTCACCTTCACCTTCTCCTTTTCATGTAAAAGTATGTGACCATCACAAAGGCCTTATAATCTGTCATAGTATCAAATTTAGGATCACTTTCTAACTTTTATCGCTAGCCATAAAGGCCAACAGTATAAAATATCAATCTAAGCCATTCAACAATAACTAGATATGATATCTGGTGCTTCAACATGACTAATCAATCGTTAACCACACTACACCTAAGTTGACTATAACTATCAATTATTGAAGTCAAATCAAAGGTGAAGAAGACTACAATTCATTAACTCCCAACATCAGTATATCATGGCAGGCCAAAACTGAAAATAATAATAGGCCACCACATCTCCATGCACACCATACCAGGTTGATGTATAACGTCACTTAAACCAACTAGATGACAATATACAAAGGTGATTCCTTCCACAACAGAAGTTAGAGTTGAAGGAATCAATGATAAAAACATACCAACTCTAAAGTTTTTTTAAAGGCGTTTCAACACTTTTTCTTTTGATTGACATGCTACACAATGACATCAAAGTCCACCACTTCCAATGTGAAACTTCAATGCAGGAATAGGTTGTTCAACACTTCACATGATCCAAAAATGGAACAATGATCAACTAGATTAGGGAAACAAGCTATTGCCACATGGAGCTAGGCTGTGACTGGATCCCAAATCCACAAAAAAAGCTCTCCCCACACGTCAATAAAAAAGGCAACACATCGAAAGAGAAAAATAAAGATAAAGAGAGAGAGAAGGGGAAAAAGGAACATGAAGAAAAAGTAAAGAAGAAGCAAACGAAGGGAGAAAAAGATGTTAATTCTCGCAAGAGTGGAGGGCTCTGAAACCATGTTATGGTATAGAGACAAAGGACAAGGGATAAAGAGAGAGAAAGAGAGGGTAAGAGAAACTTAATTCTGACATTATCCCTACATGATAATAACAGATTGGGGTCAATTGAAAACAATCACAAAATTGTCCAAATAAAAATAAAATTAATAAAGGAGGATTGCCTATGACCACATAGAAAATACCAGAAAAGATTCCATAAGACTTCTAATAAATTACTAAAACCTCTTGACGCCAAACTAATAACTCATCAAAATACATAATCTGCTACTAGATGAATTTGGGGCTTAGACTAGATTTCTAAAATTATATTTTTTGGAGAAATAGAAAAGAGGAATTGTGATCAAATTGCTAAATATGGAACTTCCTAAAGCACACTAATGAGTTGGATTTAACCTAAAAACTGTTTGACTGTCTTTGCATATCAAACAAACAAAGCCAAGTTAAAGATTGGAACAGTTCATTCTTAACTAAGAATTGAATCATGACCAATCTATGACAGAAATATACCCTAACCAACAATTTTAACAGTAGACTTGTTTGTGGATGTGAGAAACCTAGGTTAACAAACTAGATTTGTCCACGAACTCAGTTTGAGTACTCCATGTATGTTAGAGAAACAATACCATAAGATGCACTGGAAAAACTCATTCTACATTGGAATCAACCAAACCAGAGCTGAAAATTAACTGTGTGATCAAAACATAAAATATGATCAGAATATGACTTTGGAAATATGATCCTAGAAATTGGTAAGAGGATTCCTAGCACATGGGATAGGTAATACCAAACAACAAATTTAAGAACCCCATCCTAGGCTGGTAGTGATGATTGAACCAAGTCATGCAAATTGTCAAAAATGCAGAAACCAAACATTGATTATATGTTTCAAAGGGCATTGAAAGTGATAATCTAAACTTCTTCCATGAGATTCAAATATGGTTGAACCTTCCAAACATATGCATTGAGATAATCCAAATGATGATTGTAGAAAACCTACCCCATAAAGCAATTATTATGCTTGAGGATGAGTAACCACATTGTGCTATAGAAAACAACTATTATAATCAAATAACCTATTTTGGATCAATAAAAACCTCTCCAACCAACCATGGCTTGGACCAATAAAAAACTATCCAACCACCTCATCAGAACATATTGGCAGTTTCTCTGTATGTGAAACAAGGGTTCCTAAGTGGAAGAACCAAAAAAAGGAGTCATAGGACATAAGATGTGAATATACAAGATTATTTACAAAAAGCATGATGCATAGAAAACAAAAATTGAAGTAATAGGATGAATATCCAAATAACACAGGGCAAAATATAAGCTAGTCACATTGGACTAATAAAGCTAATCCCTTTTAAGGAACAAAGAAACCCATGAAGCTAATCTCTTTTAAGGAACATAAAAATCCCTTAGTGACTAGCTTATCACATTGGACTAATGAAACTAATCCCTTTTAAGGAACATAAAAATCCCTTAGTGCAACTAGACATGCCAATGAAGCAAATCCCTTTTAAGACAGAAAAACCCATTCTAAATCCAAGCCATAGACTTACCAAGTTAATTAACTTTTAGGAACTGATTTCTGCAACGTATAAATTGCATAAATCCATTCCAAAAAAGTTGGCCAAATGAGGAACAAAAATAACATGATTTTTCATGAAAATTGGTCGGACATACTAGACACCTAATAGAAAAGAACCCTATTACAACTTTGCAAAACAAGGTCTAGTTAGGGAGAACTAGATTTCTAAAGTCCACTAAATTTTGCAAATTATAGAAACCAAGAATGTAACATATGAATGTTCCTAGGTACCCAAGCACATAAATTAATGAACAAAGGACCTTTACTATGACTTGGGCATCTAAACAAGTATGAGAAATGTGAACAAAGCACCACACATGCAATAGAAGCATAAAAATGATGTACCTATGCATTAAAACCAAAAACAAAATGCACATAAGCAATCATAAAACTAAAGAACTTGAAGAAACCAACTACACTAATATCCATGAAAAATCTTGGCATTTTAGATGCCTTTTGATTGTTAATTTTACATAAAGTTAGTCATAATGTGATCATGACATGAAATCAACCAAATTGTAAACTTGTGCATGCAAACAAGGAAAAAAAATAAGCTTAATGTCGGCGAAAAGGCAAGCAAACATCCAAAAAGGCAATCTCAACCCCTTTTAATGACCAATTAAGCAAAGGAAAATAAAGATGCAAGCATCAAAATGCAATAGAGAGATAAGATGCTAAGGTTTTTATGAAAGCTGAAACTGTGACCCTATCTTACACAATAAACCTATGGCACAAAAATGAAGCAAAGAAAGGGGAGACCACTTTGTTTGAGAGATTCCTTTATGTGATCCCGTGAACTTTGCTTCATTATGCTAATTACTTTGCATCTTTTTTATTTTTAAATGGGTAAGCACACTTCTTTCAATCTGATCTCGAAGGAAAATGGTGAGTGATAATTGATACAGTCAATGCCCTTGATTGATTGTTCCAGAGAGAAGGATCATGGCACCCTAAAGGCACAAGCTACAAACACAGCAGCAGTGCGGAATGGAGTTGATCATCCGATGGTTCTGAAATCAGGAAGCAGTCGAGCATAGAGAACCTCGTTCAGTCAGGTGCTCTTTGCTATAGTATAGGCGCCACCAAGGCTGCTCCGTCACACTAAGTGAAGTGGTGCTAAGACAAAAAAGCCTGATGCATGCATTCTGACTGAATACGTGCTTGCTGCAATAAGCCACCTCTGCACCCTATCCGGGTAGCCTAACCACAACACTCTAGGAAGTGGGTATACTCCAGCCTTTGATTTAGTTGTAGCAGCTTTCAAGCTTAAACTTTGCTTTTGGTTGAGCTGTAGCTTTGGATGGAAAGCCTGTGCCTGTAGCAAGCACCAGATTCTTCTTCAATTGCGGCAGGAGTCTTCTTTCTTTCATTTGCATCTGACACCAGTCAAAACTGTCTTTTGGCAAAGGGAACATTTGCTATATATCCTTGATGGTCCCTGACAACTTGATAGGTCCTCATGACAGGTTGAAGGTACAACCTCGACACTAGTTCATGCCATTCGGTTGGTGAAAGGTAGGTCTTATGCGAGGTATTCCCAAAGCACTCGCTTCGGAGCTACCGGAATACAATTCCAATTTTGGAATGGAAAATGGCATACAATTTTTGGTATGGTCAGACATGCGTTCTGACTTTCACTTGCCGGACCGGATAGTGACGTGGGCACTTGATCTTGAATCTCAGGTTCAAGTCTCAGTTCCGCAACAGCGTAGAACACGTTATGAGAGATGTGGAAGGGGGCTGGTTGCTCTGTTATATGCATGCTACTTAATAATAATAAGAAGAAGAAGAAGAAGAAGAAAAGGAAGAAGAAGACAAAAAAGAACACATGGGAGGGGCAGCAAGTGCATCAAAGACTCTCCTGGAAGTTAGAAAACCTTAAAGGCACAAGAAAGAAAAGAATAAAAAACTAAAGAAGAGAGAAAGAAGAAAAAATGAGAGATAAGGAAAGCTTACTTGAAAGCTAGAAGAGATAAGAATAGGGGACCTCCCTTCCCTCTCTACTTTTTATGGCCCTCAAGGACATTCTGGGAAGAAATAGCTAGAAGTGGCAGCCTTAAAGGCCTCTTTAATTAATGATGAGAATAATAAGCTTTGCCTTGGAGTCGAAGGTTGAGATTGATATGTTATTCCATGACGAATATTAGATTTTGGTTTTGGTTCTAAACTTGAGCTGTGGATCAAACTTTCAATCCAAAAAGGGATTTGACTCTCAAATGCAAATAAATGTTTGGATATAAAATGTAGGTTGTGATTTGGATTGAAGATTCATATCTAGAAAGAGGCAATGGATCTTGTTTACATGTAATTTTTTTTATCAAATCTTACAGGTAGATCGTAATAAATAGGATATTGTTACCTATACTCACCTCTATTTCTTTATGTGGGATTTCAAGAGACGAGATTCAACCTGTTAGTACGAGGTTCGACTATTCCTGGTGCCTATACCAGGGGCAATCAGACTAAGGACTAGATTAAAATATTATATTTTCTAAATGTCATCTAAAACCTAAAATAGCAAACATACTCTAACTTTTGAAATCATGCATGTTTTAAAATCTAAATAATTCTTGAAAGTAGACTGTTGAAGAACGAGAATTTAATCTGATGTCTGTTCACATCCAGATCATCATAGATCAATGCAAATCAATGTCCTAGATCTAAAATGTTGCATGCAAAATTAAGTCATGGAGTTCAGTCTCTACTAGGCTGGGGTGTAAGACATGGACCTAGCAAGAAAATTTGGATCTGAATCCTAAGATTAAGATCAGGATCTAAGGAATTCTTGTTCTAAATTTGAAATAGAGATGTCATAAAGATCATATCATGCATGATCTAAAATTTGAGATACAAAATCTATAATCTAATGCTTGAAATCCAAAATCTGATATCCAAAATCTTAAATCTTCAAATCCAAAATCCAAGATATATAATCCAATATATGAAATCCAAAATTCAAAGCTTCGGATCCAATATCTGAAATCCAAAGTTTGGAAACCAAAATATGATATCCAAAATCCACAATCTAGGTTTAAGATCCAAATCCAATATCCATGATCTGAAATTGATCCAAGACTCATTACGTGAAACCTGAGCCGAACTCCAAAATCTGAAGTCCAAGATCCAAACTATAAGATTTGAGATCCAAAATCTAATATCCAAGGTCTGTAATCCATAATTCAATATTTGAGATCTAAAATCCAATACTTGAAATCTAAAGTCCTATGTAATGGAATTGAGTTTAACATCAAGGTTTAGTTAATCAATGATTCATGGACTGAATCCAATAACTCGATTTGAGATTCAAGATCCAAATAGGCTAGGGGTGGATCGGTCAAGAGAACTGGGTTCAATCTTACCTATGTTGGGTTTAGACCTACCTAGGGTTGGGTTTGACTGAACTTCACTCATTCAATGTGAATAGGTATTAAAAGAAGTTTGACTAGACCCACTATGGGTTGGGTTCATACATAGTGGGCTTTAAGGCTGCTCTGTGCTAGGTCATAGAGAGTTGAACTATTATTAGATTTCATAACTACATGGCCTAGGATTTTTTTCTTGAAATTATTTTAAAGAGATTGATTTTCAAATATTTTAGAGAAAACTATGTTTTGAAATGATTCTTGTATAAGGACCAAGCTAGATTCAGGTTTTCACATACCTGAGCTGATTCATATATGGTATGCTACTAAGTGACACAATCTGGTTTCGGACAAGGGGTGCATGTAGGTGCAAGGTGGTTCACTGCATATTAAAATATAGGTGTAATGCTTAATCAAAGGAAACATGAAAGAAAACTATATTATGTATGCATGCTTTAAGTAAAACTAAGTAAACAAAAGCAAAGAAATTAAAATAAACAGAGAGGGAAGAGAGGGGCATACCTGACCTGTATGCGGTCTTGAAAGACACTAAAATAAATATAATCTAGAAAAATAAACATGCTAAAGTATAACATGATTCAAGCAACTAAGAAGAATAAACTAACCTAGACATGCTAAAAGCAAAATAAACTAAACTAAACATGCTTAAAAAGCAAAAACTAAACTGAACATGTATAAAGAACTAAATCACAAATAAAAAGGAAAGAAGAGGGAAAAAGAAATTACCTGAAGCTAGTGCCCTGGTTGAGCCCACTCTCATGACCCCTACACCGAATTTGGCTAGGTCTAGGTTGAGTGCTAATGCAGCCGAATGCAAGATTTAGCCAAATCTCTTAAAAATTTAACTTGTTTTGAGCTAATCTTTTTTCCAACATTGTTGGGCTTATCAAAGAAAGCTCAAGTGTGTTGTGACAGGGTAAACCCCTATTTACAGGTGGGAGAATGGGGCTCTCCCTTTGAAACCATCATTACAAAAATAAACTTTTTCCCTCTCTCTTCTCTCAACTCAAAGCCATATGTCAAATGCATTTTCAATTGAATTTTGCTTGCTGTGTTCTCTTTCGGAATCTAAATTTTTTATTATGTAAAAGCCATGAATAAATGGAGAAGTGTTGAAAGATTCTTGATAAAGTATTCGAATTGACATTGAGTGTAGAGGACGAACAACGCGATAATATGGAGAGGAAAAAAGCACACTTTTAAAACCTTATTCTAAAATAAAAAAAATGTTTGTTCTGACCAGATATGGACACTGATTTTCGATTCCATCTATGCCAGAGTGTATTTGCATCGCAATATTTACTGGGTTTTTAGAGTGCTTCAGAAATATAAAGTTTATTTTTTGAAATGAGAGAGACAGTGACTCTCTCGTCGGTAGGAGCATTGGCCATTCCCAATGCCTTTATTGGGGGTAACCAATCCAAGGGCTATACTTATTCTCGATGCATTTCATTACTTAAACATCTTTTTCATTCTAAATATAGTGTAGTGTTTGGAAATAATCTTGAAGATTTAATGTTCCAAATTTTTTGACGAGAAAGTTTTGAAGGATCATTTGAGAGTACAAACCATTTCAATTTGAGAGATTTTTGAATCAAGAAACCTTTGCAAATGTCTTTTGAAAATCTTTGGGAGATAATATGGGTATTTTGAAAATCACTTTTTGAAATCGATTTAATGTTCTCTTAAGAACTTAAGTAGGCTTAAGATTTTGCTCTAATTCGGCTATTACCTACCTAGAGCTCCATTTCATGTTACTTATGTTCTCTTAGAGATGTGTTTATGATCATTCGTGAATTCCACAAGCGAATGTGAATGTATGAATGCATCGATTCTATATGATTAAAAACAAATTATTCATTCCTACCATATTATTCATCTAAGGATGTCCTACAATCACATACATCTAGATTTATTTACATACGTGTCCTAAATATTCTCATGTAGAGAAAAAATTGAAAGTAAAATGGGGGTTGTAGACCATTAGCATGATTCTAATATTTGATCGTTACTTGAGTTTAGTCTTAGTGAAGTCAATAAATGGAAATTAAAATCTTGGATCTGAGGAAAGAGATATTCGAAAGAATGGAAGAAAAAAAGAAGAAAAGATTTTAAGATAAAAGGAATAGGGGAAAAGAGAAAGAGAAAGAGAGATAGAATAAGATTTTAGATAGAGAAATATATATATATATATATGTATGTATGTATGTATGTATGTATACGTATATGAAAGTTTGTATAAAGAAGGTATTAACTTGAAGAGAGAGAGAGAGATTCTAGAGAGAGAAAGTGGAGTATACGAATATATTTATTTATATGTATATGCATATGAAAATCTATAAAAAAAATATGTCAAATCATAAAGAGCGGAGGATAACGAGATGCATTCATGTGCATGTATACATATATAATATGTATATACACATATACATTGATTAACATTAAAATCAAGAGATAGCTTGGAGCATATCCAACTTCGATTTTTCTATGTAGGTTGGAGGAGAACTTGGGCTCATGCAAGAGCCTATTCTAAGTCTTCAAAACCTCATTGAAAATGTTTTTTTTTTTCAAAAGTCTTTTGAAAACACGAATCCAAATATTTTCATATAATAAAAAAACAACAATTATTTTTGTCTATTAGAAGGAAATTTATTTTTTCCACCATTAGGTATGAAAGAAAATCAAGCGCACATGAAATGAAAAATTAATAATGTAAGAAAGCCCTCATTGGGATCCTGAATCAGGTCACTAAAAGAAATGCTAAATGTAAGAATGTCATGAAGATGCATTTTGACATGTACACATCCGTAAGAGGATTTTCTAGGTTGGACAAATCCCAACTTCAAAAATCAACAAAATAACAAAAAAATCTCAATCCAAACACTCATTCTGATCGTTCATTTTCATATTAAAAAAAATCAGCCTACCATGCATGAACATCATCTCAAACACAAACTATGCACACATTCAATCAGCAAATAAATGAAAGAAGCATATTTCTATAATAAATAGAGAAATGAAATTTATTTTGCTTTGCTTATGCTCTTTGTTCACTTAAGAGTTGCTTTTGACTCCGGATAGGAGATCCTTTGAGCTCTCTTGCATGGTCATAGGGAGATAGCAAACAGAAATGAAAGAAAAATGAAGATGAGATGATGATTACATACCTCTAATGAAAATGCTTTTAGAGAATGAGCCTCTTTATCCAGATGATCCTAAAATTTTCTCGAGTGAACCATCAAGATGTTGAGGATGTCTATCCAAGAGGTCACCTTGTGCTCCCTTGAAGAGTGGAAGTTAGAAAAGTTTGTTCCCAAGGTTGGAGAAGAAAAAGAAGATAAGAGGAGAGAAATTGAGAGAGGCTAGGAGAAAAACTTTAAGTTTTCAAATGAGAAAGCACTAGATGTTTTCCAAGAGTTTGCTCATGCCCAATAGAGAAGTTTTTTAGGGTAAATATAAAGAGTTTTGGAGCCAAAACTTATAATTTGATTTTTTTTTAATTTAATGACATTTTAATTTAAATTTTAAGTATTTTTGAATTATTTTATTTTTTAGGATAACTCTTGACCAAATGGGATTGGCCCCTGGTGTGGGTAGGGCCAGTGTCTACACAACAAACAAAAATGCCCTCAAGGGGGCGGCTTTTATCCAAAACAAGGCATATGCAGGGTGCAGGCCTTGCCTCGGCACTATCTATGCAAGGCGCCGGGCAGCGTGCAGGGCATGCAGGAGAGGGGATGAAACTCCCCCTTATTGGCTTGTTTTGGACCAATAAAGGGTGGATTTTGCCTCAATGTCTTCCAATGGGGTCCCATACATAAAAAAATATAAAAAACAAATTTTAAAACACATATTTTAAAAGGCAAAATGATCTTTTGTTATAAACGGGGCCGACTTCATTTTGAGTGGTTCTAGACTCATTTTAGATCCGGATCAGGTTTGCTTGGTCGCTAATAACCTCTAGTTGATGTTCGAGACTCAAATCAAGGATTAGATGATATATATATACACCGAGATTCAGAGCAAGGATTAGTGTATGTATATATATATATATATATATATATATATTCTGGTACTTGGGATGTTTATGTATTTTTTTCTTTTTCTTTATGCATTTTTCTTGTTGTTTATGTTCTGTTTTCTTTTTTACCCTTTTAACTTTGACTAGGAGTTGGCTGGTCTCAACAGCTAGATTTCTAGCCATTGGAACTAGTCCAACGTCTAGTCTAAGGCTATCTAGTGTAGTCTCCTTGTATGTAAAGGGTGGCTATTCACATGCTTTGCCAAGTCTTTAAGGGCTGGTTTTGTATCTTATTGAAGATTAATTAGACGTGTTCCACCTCCAATTTTAGGTGTCTCATGTGATTTCTTGGAATGACTGGTATCTTTAAGAGTGTAACTCTTGAAGTGTTTCTATTCTCAAGTTGAGGTATGATTTACAGTTTTAATGTTTTAATATACAACTTGTTGAATGATATATCTGAATTCTATATGTTTTAGATTTCATATTGAATTCTATTGTTAATACATGAGCATGTTATTTAATAAACATGTTGGACAATAATAATTGATGACGACTTTTAATTCAACTTAGATTAGTGGTGCTGCTCAATGTCTTGAGATATTTACATCAACATCCACACATTGTGCATCCATATAGAGACGATGGTTCACTTTTTATTCAAAATATCATTCATGGCCATCTACAAAACTGTTGGATCAACTATGTATTGATGCACACACCTTTATGACACCATGTAATTCATTGGGAGGTAGATGTTTATTGGAAGATGCATGTGACGTAAGTGTAGAAGAACAAAGCCATATTTTTTCAAATAGTGAATAAGTGCAACCGTGCATGTCAAAATACATTTCAACATTCAGGACAAACAATAAGTAAGTATTTCAATGCATGTTTGCATGGAATTTGTTGTCTTGGGCAAGATTACATCCAACAGCCAAATAATGGCATTCCGTCTAAGATTCATATTGATTATCAATTCTATCTATATTTTAAGGTGATTATATTTACGTTACATGCTTATATATTTCCTCCATGTTAGAACAGTTCTTATTTTATAACTACACATAGGATTGCATAGGAACTATTGATGGCACTCATATACTTGCTTGGGTGCTAATGTCTGATCAAACAAGATTTCATAATAAAAAAGGGGTACTTTCACAAAATATATTGGTTGTAGTTGGATTCGACATATGATTTGATTATGTAATGGTAAGATAGAAAGGGAGTGCAACCAATTCAAAGGTGTTGTATAGTGCACTTGATGACCCGACTGACCCCTTTCTGATACCTACAAGTATATGATGCTTGTATTATGCACGACTATTTGTTTAATCTCATTTTTCCAATACTAACAACTGACCACAATACTATTAATCTGTAGGTAAATACTATCTTGCTGATGGGGGTTATCCAAATATTCTTGGACTTTTAACTCCATGTAGAGGTCATCGCTTCATATGTTTGTATTCAACACAACAGGTGCACGTGCTATTAGGACACTAGAGGAACTTCAATCATAAACATTCATCACTAAGAACAGTTGTAGAAAGATCATTTGGACTATTAAAAGGACGATTTCCTATATTGAAATCACAAGTGGAATTCCCCTTCCAATAACAAGTTCACATTGTATTAGCTATATGTGTGTTACATAATTTCATTATAGAACATATCCCAAATGCAGAGCAGTTTGATGTTGATGAGGATCCATCAAATGATAATGCTTCAAGTGCAACATTTTTAAGTGAGAGTGAACTTGCAATACAAACATCTAATCGTGGAAGCAATAACTCTTTATGCACAACTATAACAAATCAAATGTTCCAAGATTTTCAAAATAGTAAGTGTATGGTGCTTTATTTATGATTAACTATTGCATGTCTACTAAATGATTACATGTTTATGTTTACAATATTTTACCCATGTCACTCTATCATTATTGTTCTAATTAGATGGTGTGATGTATATGTGATTCACATGGCTTCAAATATGAAACCCCATTGAAAATGTTATGAAGGTGGAGTATGAGACTTATGATAGTTGGGAGGACGGGATACCTATATGCTACTCTTGACACTTTGACTATTGAATTTTTGGTTTAGTTATTAGATAGACAACTATACGTCACATTTGACCATTGAATTTTTGGTTAGTTACTAGATAGACAACTAGACGTGAATATTAATGGGTGTGGTTTCTTATAAAGATGATTGAATGATATAGAAAGTGAATGTTGGATTACAGTTGCATGAGCTATGGATGTTTGTGAATAGGATTGTGATTGCATGGATGGCCTTGATGCCATACTTTCGGAACATGGTTGCATGGATGGAACATGGTTATGATTTGCATGGATAAAACTGCCATAGGATATGCGGATGATTGTTATGTTCACACTTTAATTTGATGCGTGTGGTGGTCATTGATATCATGAAAAAATCTTATAATTGACAATACATGAACTATATTTGGAGGTTGACCATTTATGTATGTTTTATCCTTCTTATTTTAGGTAGAAAAGGAGGTCCATCGATCAGGTGATCCTAATGGCATTGGTTCAAGTAACTTTTTTTTGTGGATAAAGGTAGTTTATCCTAATGGCATTGGTTCAAGTAACCTTTTTTGTGCATAAAGGTAGTTTATTTTCCTCAGCACTGCTCTTGTGTAGAGGACCATTTACAGATGTACTTGTTTGGATCACTTCTTGACAGAACGATGGGTATATATATGGGATGTACGAAGGTACCTCACTGTTATTATGCCAAGCTATTAAAATGCTTATTCTTTACTAAAGTAATGATGGCATCTACTAGGCTATCATGATCATTTATAACTGAGTTGTTTAATTACAACATGGATGTAGAGGATTGCATCGCTTACTAGCTAGGTTGCCAAGCTGAACCTTTTTTTTCTTTTTTTACTAATTGAATTGTGTGGCCTGAAAATTTCTCTAACTTCTAATCACAAATTGATGTATAGGTCCACAACATTCGATGCAGAAACATTGCATTTTCTTGCTCAAAGAAAAGCAGAAGAACAGAATGTGAGCTTTTTACTTCTCAACTTTTTTAGTTCATATTACACCAAGCTTATTTATTTTCCATGAAATAAGGGAACTGGACCTGCTTGTTAGTGCTAACGTGGACCGTAAATCTTTTTCTAGTTGTGATTCTGAGGTACAGATTCATCAGACGGCCAACAACTGGCAGGCACTATTGGATCCCTAGAGAAGACCTTCACGTTGAGAATCCTCAAAGAGATTCTTCTGTTGCAACTTTCTCTTGGCTCTTCTTGCTTACGTGAGGCATGTGACTTCTCCACTGCTCCTATACGAAGCCAACTTTTATGTTGATAAAGTATGGCCCCGACACATCTTCAATTACTTCTCCCTAAGCATGCACGTGCATTCCTGAATATGTTTGTATCTTTGTGTATCTTCATGGTAGACAAATTTTGTGAAGACTTGATCTAATATCCTAGTACATATGTTATGTATCAGCTACTTGGTTTGTTGGGAGGTGCCGAGTTCCTTCCACATAGGTAAGCGTGTTCTTCTCTTCCATGTGCTCTTAAATCTTCAGGCTTTTCTTCTGCCTTCTCCTTCCTGATTAATTCTGTTTTGTTATTTTTGACAGTGGAGCAGTAGATTTTGGTCTGAAGACACTCTAGTCTTTTGGCCTGAATTGTAGTGACGTTATGTCTATCTTGACTGGTAAACATTTGCTTTCTTGGTCGGTTCTTTTATCATTGCTAGATTAGGTGTCTATTTTGATCATTCCAGAAACTGATTACACTTCTGTTCATCTCCTTCTTCAGATCGAGCCCTTGCTTAAGAAGCTAACTTTATGAAACAAAATTGTGATTGCATGGAACTAATTGCTACCTTGACTCAACCGTAATGAAGAGTTTCCGAACTTACGATCCACTATCAACGTCGACAACCTCCATGATCCACATAGCACAGAGTAATTTATGTTGTCCAGGAAATTTTGATTGTGAATATATCCAGAGATCCAATATGAACAAAGATTGAAGCATATTACTGATCGAAGGTTTTACCTTATAATAGAGAGCAATAACAAACTCATCTCAATGTGCAATGGTGCATCAAGATTAAATAAAACTTGAACTTTCTTCATGAAGATATGAATTGATTAAAGTTCGAGTTTGGTGCAGTGGTTCAAAGCAGCAAAATTACCAAGTATGACCATCGCAATGCCTCCACCAACAGTCAGGCGTATGGTCAATCCACGCCACCAATTTATGATTTGTCCAGCGTTCCCATTGATGTTCCGCTGTTCATCTCCTAGGGAGATGTCGATTAACTTACATACGTTCCAGATTTCAACTCCCTGGTCAATCCACTGGGAACAATGCTGACTTGCTTCTCTGCTCGAAGATTGTAGATTCTTGTGTTTGTTGCTCAAGACTTGGGAAAAGTGGCATGTGTTCATGTGTGCGCGTGTGAAAAAAAAACTGAATTTAATAGGTTTATATGGCTATGTTCCTGTGAGGTAATTTATCTGCGTAAACAAAAATATTTGCAAAGACGGTTGCACTTTTTAAGTGGAACATCAGCTTTTGGTTTACGGTGGTGACAAAGCTAAAAATTCCCTTGAGTCTGATTTTCTGTTGACTTGTCGGTCCCTTCCAAAAATGCAGAATCGTAGAATAAAGCTTGTTTGGTTGTCTATTGGAGAGTGAAATTTGCCTTTAGGGGTCCTTTGATGGCCAAAAGTATATTTCTGAAAAAAAAATTCCAAAAATAAATTTCTGGAATTGAAGAATGAGAAATATTTTTTCGTTTTTCCAAAACGAGCTTCTGTTTGTTATAGACAAAATATTTTTCTGAAAAAAAAATTCTTTGTTTGGTGGAAATGGTTAGGAAGAACGAGGAAGAAGGGAGGAGGAAGTAGGAGGAAGAAGGGAAGGGAAGGAGGGAGGAGGAAGTAGGAGGAAGAAGGGAAGGGAAGGGAAGGGAGGAAGAAGGGAAGGAGGGAGGAGGAAGAAGGAGGAGGAAGGAGGGAGGAGGAAGTAGGAGGAAGAAGGGAAGGGAAGGGAAGGGAGGAAGAAGGGAAGGGAAGGGAGGAGGAAGAAGGGAAGGAGGGAGGAGGAAGAAGGAGTAGGAAGAAGGGAAGGAGGGAGGAGGAAGTAGGAGGAAGAAGGAGGAGGAAGAAGGGAAGGAGGGAGGAGGAAGTAGGAGGAAGAAGGGAAGGGAAGGGAAGGGAGGAGGAGGAAGGGAAGGAGGAGGAGGAAGAAGGGAAGGGAAGGAGGTAGGAGGAGAAAGGGAAGGAGGGAGAAAGAAGAAGGGAGGAGGGAAGAAGGAGGAGGAAGGGAAGGAGGGAGGAAGAAGAAGGGAGTGAGGGAAGGAGGGAGGAAGAAGAAGGGAGCGAGGGAAGAAGAAGGAGGAAGGGAAGGAGGGAGGAAGAAGAAGGGAGCGAGGGAAGAAGAAGGGGGAAGGGAAGGAGGGAGGAAGGAGGAGGAGGAAAAGGGTGAGGGAAGGGAAGGAGGGAGGAAGAAGAAGGGAGTGAGGGAAGAAGAAGAGGGAAGGAAAGGAGGGAGGAAGAAGGAGGAGGAGGAAAAGGGTGAGGGAAGGGAAGGGAGGAAGAAGGAGGAAGAGGGCCATCGCCGATGATGGTGACGAGGGCATAGACGGAGAGGGAAAAAAGGGTGGGCGGCAGGCCTACCCTTTCTCCTTCCTTTCCCATCAGCCACGATTAGAGGGTCTTCCGCCCCTCTCTTTCTCCGATTGTGAGCAAGGGACACCGCCGGCAGAGGGCAAACCCTTTGCTTCCTCCTCCCTCCTTCCCTTCTTCTTTCCTCCCTCCTCCTCCCTCCTTCCCTTCTTTCTCCTCCCTCCTTCCTTCCTCCTCCCTCCTTCCCTTCTTCCTCCTCCCTCCTTCTTTCCTCCCTCCTCCTCCCTTCTTCCCTTCTTCTTCCTCCTCCCTCCTTCTTTCCTCCCTCCTCCTCCCTTCTTCCCTTCTTCTTCCTCCTCCCTCCTCCCTCCTTCCCTCTTCCTCCCTTCTTCCCTTTTTCTTCTTCCTCCCTCCTTCCCTCTTCCTCCCTTCTTCCCTTCTTCTTCTTCCTCCCTCCTTCCCTTCTTCCCCTTCCCTTCTTCCTCCCCGTCCATTCTTCCTCCAACAGTAAAAAAAAAAAATTCCGAAAAATTTTTTCCACCTTTCTGACTGGAAAAATTTTTCCGAAAATATATTTCTGGAATCACCTCTAATGGTCAAAAAAATTTATCCACGTTTGATGAAATGAGAAAAATTTTAAAAAATTTTTCCTCCGCTACAGTGTTTTTCGAGCGTAACAAACGCCCACCATGCCAACATTTTCATTCAGTTTTAATCAAACAAGGAATTTTTTATTCTGGAATGAAAATTCTAACTTATCAAACACAAGTAGGAATTGGATGGATATTCCAATTCCATTTTCAGGTGGAATTTTGATTATGAAATTTTCATTCCAAAATCAAAATTTCGAACCAATCAAACCCCCCCTTAGTAAAAAAAAAGAAAAAAAAGGAAACCCATAGAACTTTGGTGCCTTTGCCGTTGGACAAGAAGTGGCAACTTAGTCTAGGAGCCCTTCTGACCCCAAGAATATTGAAAGCTCCTAAGGTTGTGAACATTAGCTGCACTCTGCAACATACAAAAAGAAAGTGGCTGTGTGACAGTTATGATGCAAAAAAGAGAAAGATGAGGAATAACGAAAGATTTGCATTATAAGACGACCACATAAATGAGCACGTTCAAGTAAGCTCTATTTATTTTAAATTAATGCTGGTGTCACGAAAACCGGTCCAGGCAAGAGAGTCCAATCTCTTGATTCAGAAATTCAGCTGAATGGTTGTAAATTCACAAAAATATTAGAAAATCTATTTTGTGAAAAAAATTAAAGTACACAAAATTAATTAAGAATTAAAAACATTTAAAAATAACTAAAAATAAACATAGCACCCTTAATTAGCCACTGAATAGAATGATTTGATTTATTCAACTGATTCAGATAACATTAGTTGATGCAGCTCTGATTAGGATAGCCCACTATCACTGGCATCGTGATATTTTTTTGAAAATCAACGATATTAACGGCAAAAATCATGATATTTTAAGAAAGAGAAAAACATATTTATCACATTATTATCGTGCTTTTTCACGATTTTTTCATTTTTCTATTTTAGCATTCATATCATCATGTATTCAAATATAAACTTAAACTAAATTGTTTTCATCTATCGTTAAAACATTCCTTTTAACACATTTATATAAATTTTATTTGTCTTCCCATTAGTTTCTCATCTACTTCATTTACACCGTACTTTAGTTTTAAAAATTTTCAAGTAGATCTTTACAAAAAAGACAACTTTGCCGTTAAAAACATGAGAAATATCTCATTAAAACGGGAGAACGGTATTTGTGACAATGATAGCCTTCTCATTTTTCTAAAAATTTTCTCAATTTCAAATGAAGAAAACCTTCTTCAAGAAAAACTAAGCTTCCTTAACTTGAGATTCTACTGACCAACCGACACTACACTTCTACACTTGAGATTCTACTGATCAACCGACACTACACTACTACAGTATCCAAGCAACAGTCATATTTTAAACGGAGTAAACTTCACTCCCACCTCATGCTTCTGGCAGACTTAACCGTTCAAGAAAATAGGGGACCCAATATGTAAAAACGCAAATACAAACGCACAAGCACGGATGCCAAGAAATGAAGTCCTTATATGCAACTGCTCATAACATCTTATCGTTAGGGTATCCCTAAGTTGGGAGGGAAACTACAAATGGATTGTACAAACTCGGGATCAGACTATCCAACCTGTAAGAGTGGAAGAGAAACTAACTTCGTGCTCCTTAATTTCCAGCACCACTGACAGTGGCAGAAACTCCAGCTCTGCCACTTCTCTTTATACAAAACTCCAAAACCTATCATCTACTTCATTTACACCGTACTTTAGTTTTAAAAAATTTCAAGTAGATCTTTACAAAAAAGACAACTTTGCCGTTAAAAACACGAGAAATATCTCATTAAAACCCGAGAACGGTATTTGTGACAATGAGATAGCCTTCTCATTTTTCTAAAAATTTTCTCAATTTCAAATGAAGAAAACCTTCTTCAAGAAAAACTAAGCTTCCTTAACTTGAGATTCTACTGATCAACCGACACTACACTTCTACACTTGAGATTCTACTGATCAACCGACACTACACTACTACAGTATCCAAGCAACAGTCATATTTTAAACGGAGTAAACTTCACTCCCACCTCATGCTTCTGGCAGACTTAACCGTTCAAGAAAATAGGGGACCCAATATGTAAAAACGCAAATACAAACGCACAAGCACGGATGCCAAGAAATGAAGTCCTTATATGCAACTGCTCATAACATCTTATCGTTAGGGTATCTCTAAGTTGGGAGGGAAACTACAAATGGATTGTACAAACTCGGGATCAGACTATCCAACCTGTAAGAGTGGAAGAGAAACTAACTTCGTGCTCCTTAATTTCCAGCACCACTGACAGTGGCAGAAACTCCAGCTCTGCCACTTCTCTTTATACAAAACTCCAAAACCTATCATCTACTTCATTTACACCGTACTTTAGTTTTAAAAAATTTCAAGTAGATCTTTACAAAAAAGACAACTTTGCCGTTAGAACGGTATTTGTGACAAGGAGATAGCCTTCTCATTTTTCTAAAAATTTTCTCAATTTCAAATGAAGAAAACCTTCTTCAAGAAAAACTAAGCTTCCTTAACTTGAGATTCTACTGATCAACCGACACTACACTTCTACACTTGAGATTCTACTTATCAACCGACACTACACTACTACAGTATCCAAGCAACAGTCATATTTTAAACGGAGTAAACTTCACTCCCACCTCATGCTTCTGGCAGACTTAACCGTTCAAGAAAATAGGGGACCCAATATGTAAAAACGCAAATACAAACGCACAAGCACGGATGCCAAGAAATGAAGTCCTTATATGCAACTGCTCATAACATCTTATCGTTAGGGTATCTCTAAGTTGGGAGGGAAACTACAAATGGATTGTACAAACTCGGGATCAGACTATCCAACCTGTAAGAGTGGAAGAGAAACTAACTTCGTGCTCCTTAATTTCCAGCACCACTGACAGTGGCAGAAACTCCAGCTCTGCCACTTCTCTTTATACAAAACTCCAAAACCTATGCAGCAAGGAAACAAACGCTTGCCACTCTGGGTGCTGGCACTTCGTTCCACGTGAGAAACCAAAAAAGGCTGAGACACAGGTCACTCACCTATTCTGGCACCTGTATAGCCAGCAAAAGTAATTCAATTTCACTAGTTTTCAGAATGATCTACCAAGGTATTAATGAGGGAAGAAAACCAAGCACCTTTTCTAGCTTCTTAAGGAAGACATGCTCTACTTCTTGCCGGAGAATCTCCAGCTCCTGCACAAATTCTTTTTGGTCCTCCTCTAGCATCAACTCTTCAAACTTTCTTCTCATGTTTTCAAGTGCCTTGCCTAATTCACAGAAATCCTTGAAAATCTTTGCTTCAGTCGTTCCAAGTTGAAGTAGACTTCTTATAGCTATCAAAGCCTGAATGAAAATGAGAAAATTCCAATGGCACAAGCAATAAGCAATGAGGTTATTATTCCTGTAAGATTTAGTGAACAAAACTATCTGTGGCACGTGTAGAGATCAATGAGATCAAATTAGAGGGAAAAGGGACCTTCTCTTGAAGATCAAGGTCATATTCTGCTGTAAGATCCACCACTGTTTTCAGGAAGAGACTACCATGCAGAAAGGCGGTAACAGGAGCATGTGTATTCGCTGACAGAGATACTGCAAGATCAGCAGCTAAAACAGCTGATTTCTTACGAAGTCTGATATCACAGCTCGAATTGCTCATTATGTCCTAAGAAAGAAAAAGTATGTACTAAGAAGCAAAGCGTTTGAAGCTCCTACAAAGTACAAACTCTCTAACCTCAATATACATACCCGAAGCATCAATTCTCCATCTGCAGCATAAAAAATTTGCTGCCCTTCTACATTGTTCCGGATCAGAGCTGAAACTGCATATAATGCCTTGACAGCCTCCTCCACTGGACTAGATGCAACCAACTTCATTAGTTTTTGTAGGGCCCCAAGATTGAGAATCTGTGAAATATTAAGTCAAGTCCTATATTGATACAGGAACATGTGATAGCAGAAATTATCTCATTACAAAGGACAAGCAGCAAGAGAATCAAATTGGGAATTCAGTCCGCCAAACGAGGGGAATCAACTTAGAGAACCAAAAAATTTTAAAAGAAAAATGAAAAAAAGAGAGAAAAAGCAAAAAAAAAAAAAACATAAACCTGCTTTTGAACAAGTGGATTGTTTTGACTGGCTTCCCCAAGAACCCAAGCAGACATTGTACGAATTTCTGATTCTGAACTGTTTAGCCCTTTAATAACAGCATCAAGGCCTCCAAGCTTGTACAAATCTAAGAAGAGCACCAACTATTAAGTACCAACATGGAAATTAAACTTAAAAATGGAATAACACATGGGCCACCCCAACTGTTTTAACCCAAAAAAAAGAAAAGAAAGAAAGAAAGTGATCGATTAGTATTCTTGATTTGGTATGTGTACATAATGTGTAGAACAGAAGTTTATGAACCAATAAAAATCACCGTGCTATTGCAAGGAACTTAAGTAGAGAAGGGAGGCAAGAAAATGTTCCATGACCCACATCATGCCTGATGGCAAGCAAGAAACAACTCGTTTCTAGGTCAGAGAATTGGAAAAACATAAGCAATGGTATTATTAAATATGCATGCCAATATTATGTACCTGCAGAAAAGCTTTTCATTATTCAATATATCACGAAAAACAAATGGAACGTCTGTCTAGTCACTACCATCTGGAACTTCAAAGTATGATTTCATAGTGAAGGCTGCCAGCAGCAAAATTGTGATTCTCCAGGATCTAAACTTATGTTAGAAGCATTAGGCACAGCCTAGACAGTGAGTTCAACTTAAAGCCTAAGTAGCCGAGGCCTGTAATACCCGATGTATGTGAAAGGATTTGAGAACAGCCCTGTATTGAAGATTTTTCTGGAATCCCGCAGGGTCTATATACTTGTCAAGTCATTCTGGTCCAGTTTGATGCGACTTGAAGCCAGCTAAAAGGGAGATTGGAATTCACTACATCTAAGTCAATTATCTTATTACGTTTTATTACCTTGCACTTGGATCAATTCTGAGGTAGGTCATTACTGTTGGCAATAGAGCCAAATTTGAAACTCAATTTTGGAGTCCAGTCCAGCACATGCAATTGTTAAGATTCATCTGTTCCTGTTTAATCTATATATATATAAAATTATGTATGTATATATATTTGTTTTCTTATAAGTACTTCATTTTCTTGCTGCCAAATTTTTGCAGCTTCTAGCTGTTGGCAGTCTCAACAGCTAGCTTTCTAGCCATTGGACCCTCCAACAGCTATAAATTTTCGTATTTAAGAATGCAGCTTGCCTTCATAGTTCAATCTTCCTTTGAAGCATTTTTATTGTGAAATATATTCTGTTTCATTCAGCCTTCTTGTTTCATATCTCTCTCGACGTGATTGTCAAGAATTTCCTTGATTTCCTTGACATTACTGTCAATAATCAAATGGTATCCTAGATTGGAGAACTGATTCTTGTTGTTATTTTCTCACTCTGTGGATACAATGAAGACTGCTGTACAATTGCCTTTTTCCACTGCACTCTTGGAGCTTCATGTTGGGCAGATATCAAATTTCTTTGGTACACAATCTGAGGCCAAAGTCACCTTACTTCACCCTGAAAGGTTTGTGCACTCTTCCCCTAAATTTTTCTTTATTGAAATGGGAGATTGAGAATTTGGCTCAAGTTGACTATCCTAGGCTTGTTTGCTTAATTCATTGTCACAAATATCATTCTCGGGTTTTTATCGGAGAGGTTTCTCTCAGGTATTTTTTGACAATGCTGTTTTTTTCGAAAAAAATATCGGAAAGATCTCGATGATTTTTTAAAAAATAAAAAATTGTTAAAATTAAGTAAAAATAAAATAAATGAGAAACTAATATAAAAACATAAAAAAAATAACTAGATAAGCGAGAAATGCATATTAGAAAATGGAAACTGGCACTCCAATAAATACCGAAAAACACAGGTTATCTAATGGTTGAAGCATTAGATGGAATGCTTTTGTGGGTTTCCAACAGCCCTCACCATTGACACAAGTTATCACTCGTCACTCCTCAAACCCTCACATGCTAAACATAGCTTCCTCACTTCTCAAACACTTACCAAAGAGGCAGACACTCATAAAAGGTTAGCACCGCTGGAAGACACAGCTTCCACTCAGCTTCCACTTAACTGTTTTTAAAATGCTACGCAATGACCCATGCATGCTAAGAATTATAACAGCTTAGGACGAATTAGGTAAGGTATCGAGTCGAGTACCTCATCGACCTTGATTGTGCATTAATGAGCATCCTAACATGATATTTGTTTAGGATAACTACGAGTCAATCACGTATCGAGATTACTCTCTGTAGATTCGACTAAGTTTTTATATGAAGTGACTGTTATGATTTGATTGTTGTGATCGTCATGAAATTTTTGTATGCCGTTGGGCAGTGATTTGAATAAATGAGCTTAACGGGTTGAGGTAACTATAGAGTGTGGTTTGGCTAGTCAAGGGTATTGATTGAATGTGTGACATTCTTATGACGGCGGTTTAGGGTCTGGTTGCACTCGTGAAGTGAATCAACCTTGTGGGCTAGCCAATCGCATTGTGAATGTGTTTTCATAATGATAATTTAAGAAAGAATAATTGATTGGAGGCTAGTGGGTTATGACAACAAGTTTGGAATACATCTCGCCCTCACCACTGGTCTTGTCTACTCAGAGCGCAGGTGGTGCAAGGCCCCAGGATATCATGGTGTGATGTGCTTAGAGCGTTGGGCTCCCACCTTTCCAACCTGAGTGTCTTAGGGAATGTTGAGTAACTCTCCTTAGAGTTCACACATCCTTGGTGGATTGCTCTACCGCTGCAGCGTGTACGAATCCATATTGTTTCGGCCCTTTCGGGCAACCACGAGGATTATCTCTCAACTGTAGGTCGCCCGTGGTGTGCACACGCCTGTGTTTTGCACTTGTTGACGGATCTTGGTGTATGGGTCCGGGTCTGGACCCGATCCATTGTGTCCTAGTTTGGGCATACTTATACCATTGTAAACCCTAATCTTGCAAGTTAATGAAGTTTCTAAGAGAGAGAGAGTCTAGCGGCTAGTGGGCACCAGGCCTCCTCACCCATGATTTTTTCCCTCTAGTTGAGGGTTTTCCACGTTACATCTGTGTTCGATCTTCGGTTCTTGTGCGTCTATTATTTCTACATGGTATCAGAGCCAACTAGCTTGTAAAATTTTTTTTAGGGTTGTGAAGTTTCAAGTTTCAACCCTAAACCACTTGCTGTTGCTGCCGCCACTGCTATTGCTGCTGCTGCCGCCGCCGCCCAGCTGCATCGCCTGAGGCCCTCTGCGTCGCCCGTGTCTGCCGCTGCCCTCTGCTCCTCCGCCGCTGCCCTCTGCTGCCCGTGCCCTATTTGTGTCGTTGTTCTGCTCCAGCGTCGCCCGACAAGACTCCAGCGCCGTCCGACCAGATCCAAGCGTCTCTGCATCATCTACTGCCCGATGTGATCGCTGCCTCTCTGTCGTTGCCCTCTGCGTCGCCCGACCTGATCCTTGCTATCGGTGACTCTCAGGTGTGCCGTCCTCAGGGGTTGCCGCTGCTGTGTACCTCTGTTGGTCAGCCGTTTGTAGTTGGTGATCATGGCCGGACTCGTCTTCCTCCTCCACAGTCAATACCGATCAGCCTGATGTTGGGACCGTGAGAACTGATAATGTACCGATTCAAGTTACCATCATTCGGCTTACCAAGGAGAATTATCTACGATGGTCCGCTGCAATTACTATGGGGATCGCTGGTCGCGAACGAATTGCCTATGTGAATGGGAGAAAGGTCGAACCTGTTGTGGATAGTATGGCTTGGGATACATGGTTTCTTGAGGACAACCAGGTAAAAACTTGGATTGTTAATTCAGTGTCTTCGGATATTCAACCCCTCATTCTTCGTAAGAAGACTGCGAGGGATATGTGGATTATTTTGAAACAGATGTATGGTCAAAAGAAAAGAAAAGTTCGTGTGTATCAACTAATGAATGACGTGTATGCTATGCGACAAGGGGATCTCTCGGTCGCAGATTTCTACGCAGCATTAAAATCTAAGTGGGAAGATCTTGACTACCATTCTGATGTTACATGGAGTTGTCCTCAAGACCAGATGCAATATATGGCCAAAGAGTGGGAGAATAGCTATTCCTTTTCTTAGCTGGACTGAACAATGAATTCGAGAATATAAGGAGTCAGATTCTTAACTCTGACGAATCATTCAGTATTGAAGATGTTTATTCCCGTGTTGAAGCTAAAGAGCAAAGGAGGCTGGTCATAAGTGGGAGAAAGGGGGATCCCATGTCTCACAATGAACGGTCTGCCTTTGTTAGCCGTGCCTCTGTGGGAACTACCTGTTCTTCCCGTAAATGTACACACTGCAAAAAACTTGGTAATACTATGGACTTTTGTTGGGACTTGCATCCAGAGAAGAAGAATAGTAGGGGGAGGTCTTCTGGTGGGAAGAAACCTGTTTCGAATGCAACCTATGTCACACGGATACGGGTACGGGTATCCTAAGGGTACGGGGACACGGAAATTTTCAAAAATTTTAGGATACGCGGATACGGCAAATATTATATTCAAAAAAATTAAAAATGATAATAAAAAAAATGCAATTAATAATTCACTCTTACAATCTCATAAATCATACGAAAAAAAGTCTCAAACAAAACATTGTTTTTTCATTACCAATCTCATAAGGCAGATCAAAGAATTCCAGACTTCCAGTTCAGGAGAAGAAATACATATTCAGTTAATCATATCAAAGAATTCCAGACTTCCAGTTCAGGAAAAGAAATACATATTCAGTTAATCATAAGGCAGGAAATTAGAAAGACAAAAAGAAATGCAGTTTAATGTAAAAACGAGATTCAACAACAAAAGAAGAGACTTCAGATTGTGCATCAAGAAAGCTAGAACCAGTCAAATACACAAAGAGACTTCAGATTGTGACTTCAATAACATGTTTAATGGATTCAACTCTTCAAATATAGAAGGACATATCCAATAAACAAAATAATAAGTTAAGGAGAAAAAACGATGGCACCGAGGGCATGAACTCTGAAACGGCAGTTCGTTACGGCAAAGAAAACACAAAGATAAAAGGAAGAACTCTGAAACGGAAGAACAAAATAAGAAAGAAAAGGAATGAAATAGATGGAACAAATTGGCAAAATCCCCAAATCCCCAAATCAGCAAAAGTTGAAAACCTAACTTCTAAAAGAAAGAAAAAACACTTACCTGTCTGCCGCCGTCGATCGCCGGAGCTTGTTGCCGTCGCCGTAATCCGCCATTGCCTACTCTGCTGTCACCGCAAGGAGTTGAGGGTCGAGCGTCGAGCGTAAAACGAGTGTCGAGGGTTAAAGACTAAAGTTAAAACAGGTTATGAAAGTGGTTCGGATCGGGTTTGACCCAGACCCGATCCAAAAGGTATCCGGCCGTGTCCAAGTGTCGGGATCCGCGTGTCGGCATGTCGACGCCGGTACGTGGCCCAGGCTGCCGTATCCGTGTGACATAGAATGCAACGAATCCTAGTAATGGTAAAGTTTCTATTTCTGCAGAACAGTTCGTGAGCTGCGAGCATATTTGAGCCAGATTGATGTTGGTCAGGCAAACACGTCAGATGAGATGAAGGTCAATCAGGCACTGGCTGTTTCAGGGGAACAAGGTACTTCTTGCATGGAAGAGTGGATTGTCGATAGCGGTGCCACTCATCACATGACTGGCAACCCCAAACTCTTTCATGACTACAAGCTATCCTCGGGAAAGGAACGTGTATCCCTTGTCGATGGCTCCTTTACCTCTGTGGCAGGGAAAGGGAGTCTTTCTTTGTTGAGCAATTTTTTAGTGCATGGTGCCCTGCATGTTCCCCATCTTCCATTAAATCTTTTATCTGTTAGCAAGATTACCAAGGAACTGAATTGTGAACTTATATTTTCTGAAAACCGTTGTGTTTTGCAGGACTTGGTGACAGGGAAGAAGATTGGAATTGGTTTGGTGTCTGATGGTTTATATCGGCTACATATACGTGTTGCCACAGCCCTTATGTCAGCAGTCAGCAGGACAGAGAAGAAGGAAGAGTGTCGTCAGTTATTTTTGTATTGGCATGAACAACTTGGTCATCTCCCTTTTGGGATTTTGAAACAATTGTTTCCTGAATTATGTTCCAGTTTAAACATTTCCATATTATCTTGTGATGTGTGTCAGTTTGCGAAGCATGTTAGAGTTTCGTATCCAATTTCAAATAGTCGTGCTAATAAAGCTTTCTCCTTGATTCATTCTGATGTGTGGGGGCCTTCAGGCATTCATTCTCGTGATGGTTTTCAGTACTTTATGACTTTCATAGATGACTATTCAAGGTGTACTTTTGTTTATCTGTTGAAAGACCGTAGCGAAGTACCTCATATTATAGAAACCTTCATCCTCCTAGTGGAAAAAAAGTATGGTGAGTCTGTCAAGACATTCCAGTCTGATAATGCTCGTGAGTATATGTGTCTCACTGTCGAGGAATTCCTTCGAAAGAGGGGGATTGTTCATGAGACATCATGTAATTATACACCCCCTCAAAATGGAGTTGCTGAGAGAAAAAACCGTCAGTTACTAAATGTCACCAGAGCTTTATTGTTCCAAAGGAATCTTCCAAAATATTATTGGGGAGATGCGGTCATTACTAGTGCTTATTTGATTAATCGCATGCCTAGTCGAGAGCTAAATCGTCGTACACCCTACTCCATGCTTCCAGGGAGTAGCCAACCTTTTCACCTCCCTCCTCGAGTCATTGGATGTGTGTTTCATTCATAATCACAGCCCAAATGTGAAAAACTTGACCCCAAATCAATTAAGAGAATATTTCTTGGGTATTCTCCTACTCAAAAGGGGCATAAATGTCTAGAACCCACCACTGGTCGAGTTCACATTACCAAGGATGTCACATTCTTAGAACATGTCTCTTATTTTGGTGAGAATTCAATGTCTAAGGAAGAGTATTCTCCAAGTCAGGAAATTCAGTTTACAAATTTTCTGGATTACAGGCGCGAAGAGAATCCATCTGTCGAGGTGCTTGGAAAAGAAGAAGATGGGACGTCTATTGAGGTACGTGAACAGGGAAAAGAGGGAGAGTGTCCTATGGAAACAGAAAAAGAATGCAATCGTCTGTTTGGGCAGGTGTATTTTAGGAGAAGAGTTTGTACTAACAAGATGATTGATGGTGAGAAGTCCACTCTGAATCCCAATCCTACTTCTTCCTTGGATGACCCAAGTCATGCTCAGAAGCAACCTGTTGAGAGAGAAAGTCAAACAGAAAATGAAAAGGAAGATCTTCCCATTGTCTTGAGAAAGGGTGTCAGGTCATGTACCCAACACCCTATTGGTAACTTTGTATCTTACTCTAGATTGAGCACTGACTACAAATGTTTTGTATCCTCCTTGTCTGTGGCTATGATTCCCAGGAATGTTACAGAGGCTCAGAGTGACCCAAGTGGACTCATGCTATGCAAGAAGAGATGGAGGCCTTAGACAGAAATCAAACATGGGAGGTGGTAGAGATTCCTGAAGCAGTTCATTTGGTTGGGTCAAAGTGGGTTTACACCATTAACTACAAACCAGATGTGAACATTGAGAGATACAAAGCACGTCTGGTGGCTAAGGGATTCAGTTAGAAATATGGGATCGACTACTTAGAGACGTTTGCCCCAATTGCGAAGATGAAGACTGTTAGAGTTATTATTTCTTCGGTGGTGCTGAAGGGTTGGGAGATGTGCCAACTCGATGTTAAAAATGTCTTTCTCAACGGAGATCTCGAAGAGGAAGTATATATGTGTATGCCCTCGGGTTTTGAGAAACCTGAAAAATGCTGTAAATTGAAGAAGGCTTTGTATGGGCTCAAACAGTCTCCCCGGGCATGGTTTGAACGTCTCAGACTTGTTATGAAGAAGCATGGTTACAAACAAGGAAATGGAGATCATACCCTATTTGTAAAGAGGATAGAGGGTAAAGTTACTCAACTGTTGGTTTATTTTGATGATATGATTGTTACAGGTGATGATGAAGAAGAGATAGCAAGATTAAAGGGTTTACTATCGGCTGAATTTGATCTCAAGGACCTTGGCAAGCTGAAGTATTTCCTTGGTATTGAAATTGCCAGATCAGGTACAACTCTTATGCTTAATCAAAGGAAATATACCTTGGATTTACTAAAGGAGACAGGAAAACTGGGACGCAAACCAGTTTCTACTCCTCTGGATGCTAGGCATAAACTCGGTAGCAAGGATGAAGAACTTTTGTGTGAAGAAGCTAAAGGGAAATATCAACGTCAAGTTGGTAGATTGATATACCTCACTCTGACTAGACCGGATATCACTTTTGTTGTAAATGTGATGAGCCAGTTTATGCATGCACCTACGGATGCGCACTTGAAGGCTGTAGATAGAATCCTGTGTTACTTGAAGAAGAATCCTGGCAAGGGACTTCTATATGTGAAACAAAGGTCTATAGAAATTGAAGGGTATTCTGACGCAGACTGGGCAGGCTGTGTTTGACACCAGAAGATCTACTTCAGGATACTGTGTTTACTTGGGGGGAAATCTAGTTATTTGGAGAAGCAAGAGACAAGATGTCTGTTCCCGCTCAAGTACATAGGCTGAATATAAGGCAGTTGCTACTGGAGTATCAGAGTCGTTGTGGCTAAAGATCTTGTTGACTGATATTGGGATAAAGATTGAAGGGCCTATGAGGATGTATTGTGATAACAAGTCTGCGATTAACTTGGCTAACAATCCAGTGCTTCATGATCGAACAAAGCATGTTGAGATTGACCGCACTTCATCAGAGAAAGAATTGATGCCAGGGAGTTAACATTACCATACATAAAGTCTGAAGACCAAACTGCTGATATTCTAACTAGAGCTTTACATGTAACTCCATTTGAGAGAAATGTATCCAAGTTGGGCATGTTTGATATGTATGCCCAACTTGAGGGGGAGTGTTGACGGATCTTGGTGTATGGGTCCAGGTCTGGACCCGATCCATTGTGTCCTGGTTTGGGCATACTTATACCATTGTAAACCCTAATCTTGCAAGTTAATGAAGTTTCTAAGAGAGAGAGAGTCTGGCGGCTAGTGGGCACCAGACCTCCTCACCCGTGGTTTTTTCCCTCTAGTTGAGGGTTTTCCACGTTACATCTATGTTCGATCTTCGGTTCTTGTGCGTCTATTATTTCTACAGCACCCACAGGAACTGTTAGTTCACTGAATCAAATGTTTCTTGAAATGAATGTGAATGTGCATAAATTGAATATGACTAATAAGTGCGTTGATTGTGACTATTCAGTCATCCCTCTATATTGTGGAATATGTAAGGGACTATAATGACTGTTTATGTGAATGCACGTACGTATCATGATTGTAAGATTTTGAGATATAACGCCAAACCATTGGACGAAATCTTTTGTAGATGCAAGAGGAGAAGAGGAGGAGGTGACTGCACGTGCAATAGAGAGAGAGAAAAGAAAAGAGCGCAGCAACCATGGCCCTTCCTTCTTGTCATTAATATAACCTAATTTATGTTACAAGTACCTATGTGACATTGCTATACGCTGATATTCTAAACCAACTTTCTATGAGGATGCTTTTGAAGATCCTAACAGTAGAAAGGCAATGGATGTTGAACTAGAAGCATTGAACAAATGTAGAACCTTGGAAATAGGATCCTTGCCCCAAGGGAAAAAAGCCAGAGGGTGCAAATGGGTATTCAAAATCAAAACTATGAGTGATGGATCACTTGAGCATTACAAGACTAGATTGGTTGCTAAGGAATATTCTCAGGAATATGGCATAGATTATGAAGAAACCTTTGCTCCAGTAACTCGTATGACTTCTGTTACAACCCTCAAACATATAGTTGCTGTTAAAAATTGGTCTACTTTTCAAATGGACGTTAAAAATGTTTTTCTAATTGAAGATCTTGAGGAAGAAGTCTACATGATTCCTCCAGAAGATTATGAAGAATCAATTGGTATGGTTCTCAGATTTAAGAAAGCTCTTTATGGGCTGAAACAACCCCCTAAAGCTTGGTATGACAGATTTAGTAAAGCTATGATAGAAAGCAATTTTAAATCTCGCTACTTTTGACACTTCACTTTTTTGTCAAAAGTACAACCAAAGGTATTGTTATATTTCTTCTTTATGTTGATGATAAGATAATCACAAGTAGTGATGATGAAGAGGTAAGTTTAATTAAACAAACTTGCAAAAAAATTTTGACATGACTGATTTGAGTTTTTTTGACATACTTTCTTGGCATTGAAATATACTTTTCAAGGAAAGGATATTTGCAGTCTTAGATAAAGTTTGCTACAGATATTGTTGAAAGATCAAGTTTGACAAATGAGAAGATAGTAGAGAATCCTGAGGCACTTGGAGTGAAGATGAGGAGATGATGGGGAATTGATAGACAATCCCACATCATATCGACAATGTGTAGGAGCACGCATCCTGACATATCTCATGTTATGCATGTTGCTAGTTAGTTCCAACATGCACTTACCACAATTCACATGGGTGCAGTCATGAGAATAGTCAAATACATCAAGAATACAATCAACAAGGGAGTCTTTCTTCCTGCTTCGTCTACATTTAACTTAATTGCATATACAAATGCTGATTGGGGAGGATATCCCAATGATACATACTCAACTACTAGCTTTTGTGTGTTTCTAGGGCTAGGGGATTCCTTGATCTCGTGGAGATGGAAGAAGCAGCAAAAGATCTCTATCATCCACGGAGGCAAAGTATTGAGCCATGGCTGCCACTACTATAGAGATCACCTGGTTGAAAAATCTTATTAAGGACATGGGAATAGTCATTGAAGAATCAGTCAAGCTATGTTGTGACAACAAGGGTGTTGTTTACATAACTAAAAACCATCATACATTTCATGAAAGAACTAAGCATATCGAGATATATTGTCATTTTGAGAGAGAAGAATTTCTTAAGAAACATATTAAACTTCCATACGTGCCTTCAAAGTTTCAACTTGCTGATTTCTTCACCAAAGGACTTGGAGCTGCAAGATTCTAATTTCTTCTTAGCAAACTTTCAGTGATATCACCGCAAGTTTGAGGAGGGGTGTTAGAAGACTATGTTTTTCTTCAATTAACTTGATAGAATAGATTTATCTTGTAATAGGTTAGATTCACTTCTTTTATTATTTTCCTTCTACATTTTTATTTCTGTATTTTCATTTTATTTTTCAGCCAAAGATATGGCTAACTTTATTCAGCCGTTGGACTCTCCAACGGCTAGATTTCTGGCCATTGGAGACTCCAACCCGACCCACTCCTGGGCTCGGGCCCCTGGTTCGGCGGATCCCAACCTGCCCCCCTAGCAGTTTCGGCTCCAACCTGAAAAAGGCTAGGAACCAGGACAATCATCTCATTCATGGCCTCCCTTTATATGCCCTTGAAGATCCCTCACAATCTTCGATACGGGACTAAACTTCTAGGGTGTTACAATCCACCCCCCTTAAGGCACACGCGTCCGCGCGTGTGGGACCCCAGGTCCGAGTGTTGAACTGGCTCTGATACCACTGTAACAACCCGACCCACTCCTGGGCTCGGGCCCCTGGTTCGGCGGATCCCAACCCGCCCCCCTAGCAGTTTCGGCTCCAACCTGAAAAAGGCTAGGAACCAGGACAATCATCTCATTCATGGCCTCCTTTTATATGCCCTTGAAGTTCCCTCACAATCTTCGATACAGGAATAAACTTCTGGGGTGTTACACCAAGGGCTCTTGTTCTCCTCTATTTATTCATTTATTGTATCTTTTCTTTCTCTTTTGAAAGCTCTTGAAGCGCAGTGTTTTGTTCATCAATGAGAGAATATTTTTCTTGACTCTAGTGAGTAAAGTTTACAATCACTTGGGTTCGACATTTGTTGACCGAGGTGGGTTAGGGAATCACCTGCTCTCTTTTATTTTGTGATAACCAAAGCTCTATAAATACGTTGTTCAACCTCATTCACCATAGTAGGCCAACCAAGCATATTGAAATTAATCAACATCTTTTAAGGCACAAGGTTGAAGAAAAGGAGATAGACCCTAAATTTGCTGGAACAAAAGACAGGTTGCCAATCTATTCACCAAGCGTCTTACTAAGGACAAATTTGGATGCTAAAAAACAAGTTGCTCGTGGTTCAAAATCATGTACAACTTAGGGAGGGTGAAAATATGTATTCTATTATTTTGTATATGGATTTGGATCAGGCCTAATCTAGACATTTATTTTAACATGAATTTTATATTGTACACCAACTTTGTGATTTTATGTCTTGTTACCTATGTCACATAGGTACGGGTACGGTGCTGGTGCGGGTACTGACCATTTTCAAAAAAACTTGGGTGTGGGGGTACGGCCATACATATATATAAACAATAAGAAATACTTAAAAAATATGTATCAAAATAAAGAATATCCATCAACATAAACAAATAAATAACATAGAAAATATATATCAACGGCTCTTGCAGCAGTGTTTAAGAAACCTATGAAAAACTTTAGACGTATGGACAACCAAGCAGCCCCTTAGTCAAATATAAACATCAATCGAATTTTCACATCCAAAGAATAGAATAAAAAGTAAGGTGAAAAAAATTAAATCAATGTAAAATTAAACAGTTTGGATCTATAGGTACCCCAGTGTCAAAGTACCCATTTTGGGTATGGGTACGGCGACACAGGTACGTAGACCTTACTGAAGTACCCATGTGACTTAGTTTGTTACACTCTTTTGTCCATCATTAACATGTTTTACTATTAATGAGATTGGGGCATGCCTAAAGCATTGTGGTTGCCATCTTCCAGTTAGATAACTCCCTTATTGCTTCTTGTCTTCTCTTTCTTTTACCAATAACAAATTTAGACATTCAAGATCTAACATGCACAATGTTATACCTTATAGACAACCTCACTTCAACAAGCAAACAATGAGGAGTTCCACAAGAATGTTGTATGTTATCATCACAAACAACCAGGACATAATAGACCTAAGTGTCCCAAATTGAAGAAGAAACAAAAAGAAAAAAAAAGTTACAAGAATGGAAAATAAAGAAGAATTGTCATTGGTGTCATTGGTGCAATTAAAGTGTCTATAGGAGGAAAGCAAGCTTCTATCTCCCAGCTTGTTCAAACACTTCAACCTTTGATCAAAAGAATTTGTCTTAGACAGAAAGAAGAAAATATAAAGAGAAAAGAACCAGGTTGTCATTTGTCAAAGAGGAAAAAACTAGGCTGTTGAGTGTCTAGGTGAGCCTAGGTGCCTTAGACAACAACCTAAGTGTTTCTCTATGGCAGGTTGCCTAGACATGTTTTTAGCAACATAGACCAAAATTGATGTAAATGAGATGAGACAAATGAAAACAAAGAATTCTCAGGAAAGTCACTCCTACCCATAAAAATATTTCATAACAGAAGTTTAAGGAATTTGAAGCACAACAACAATCTCAAGTAAACTCCAGTGAATGGACAAACTGCATGTTCCACATCTACTTTCATTGCATAAGAAAAGTAATAAACTATTATATGGAATATAGTGCCTATTAGAATATTATTCCATCTGGAAGATAAAAGTGAAGGATAAAACAACTACAGAACTGAAATCAGCTCTAGAAATAAAATCTTTCATAGCACCAATCATACCATTTGCATTGTCGATTGGTTCAACAAGGATAAGAAGCTCATTTAGGGCACGATATCTTTCATCAAATGAAAGAGAAGAGTTATTGAGGTCTGCTATAGCCACTTTCATTAAGTCTGCATCTGATGGCATCTTCAGTTTTTCCATCAAATCCTAGAATCAACCACAAAGTAAATCAACATAATGAAATCAGAAAGCTGTTTTCAGTTGAACTATCACTGTAAGAAATGAGGTACTTTACAAGAAAAAAAATTGAGAAAAACATATAATGAACATCACCGAAGTACAATAATAAGAAATACATCCGATACAAACATATTATAGAACACATCACTGTAAGTACAATGAAGTAGTACAATGAAAGGAAGTACACCAATACAAAAATATTACAGAATCTATAAGTCAACTCTGCTTGCAGCTCTGACGCACCACATTGAGTGACAAATGCAGAACTGCTGCTTAAACTAAGTCCATAGAATTTCCCTAAAAAGTTTGACTTGTCTCTGTATTCAACCCACTGGATGTACTTGAAAATAATACAAATTTTGATACTCTGCTTCAGAGAGGACACACCTCATGCTTGCATATACACCAAAAACAGACACACACATACAAATAGAAGACTGAGACACAGACATAGAACCACAGGAACACCAAGAACATGGCAAACACGATACGATAAGCAAGAGAAAGGGGGATCTTTAACAGTAAAGAGATCTGCTTCACCCTGCTAGAAATCCTACGGAAACATATACACATGTGTGTGTGCGCTTGCGCATGTTTGCAAACATATTCCATACATAGGTTCAAATATAACCTTTCAATTTTTTTGGTCTTTTCTGTAATTTTTCTATTTTTATGTATGTCTAACTCAGTTGCTGATCATTTATAGCCTTTGACCAGGACTGAGCTAGCTCCAATAGCAGCATGATTAACCATTTGGAACTGGCCCAACGGCTAGCTCAGAAAGCTTTCAAGCTGTATACATTTAGGGGTTCTCCCCGTTCATGGCTATGCTTCTCTAAGCATTTGACCTTAATAAAGTCATTCTTGTTTATGTTGTGTGTGACGGATATGAGAGCTTCACTCTTCAATGTTATTCATCAAGTTCAGAATTTGAATTTGATTTTTGTGTGTACGAGAGCTATTTCTACATACCCTAGCAGTAAATGAGATTGAACTATAGTACTCGCTCAACAAAATGAGAGGACCAACTACAATTTCACTATCACAAGAATAAATTGACACAAAGTCAAAAAGAACCTGAATAGGGCACTATATTCTATAGTGTAACAAGAAATCTGAAGCGTAGGAAAAACACATCCAGCTCGAGAGTTCTTGTCACATCACACACACAGTAAAGAAATGTTTCATGAATGAGCAAATCCTTAGGCTTAGTACTTATGCACCTTGATTTTTCTACAACAGGTCAAAGTCCAAAAGCAACATTTTGGATGTGTGAAGTATAGGATTCCAAACCTAGAAGTAAAGAGACTAAAAGGAATAGCATATTTTAAATGAGCAAAATCTCGCACTTATGGTAAAGGAACATCCCAAACCACAATAATGAGACTTGGACGGTTTCCTTGAGAAAATATATGTCGATCTGAAGCCCAACTGGCAAACTGTATAAAAATATGGCCAAGTTACAATGGTTCATTTGTCACTTTTGTAACAAGATTAGTTAAACACCAATGTGACTGTGAGGAACAACCACAAACTGGCCAGCAGCTTTCTGAAGAAATGGATATAAATCAAATAAAGGACTTATAATCAAACAGGCAGAAGGCAAATCTGGGAGATAAGACAATAAAGATGAAAGGCAAGTTGATCACCACTAGACAATTGATCAAGTAAAAAAAAAAAAAGACAGGATCATCTCAAAATTTGAAGGCAAGGCCAGGAGCAACAAGTAAAAGACTGCAGATAAACAACGATGGCATGTTACCAAAATGCAAGAAATAAATTGTGACAGCTGTGTTTCTTTTTTTTTTTTTGGTGGTGGGTGGTCTGTGTGTGTGTGTGGGGTGAGGGAGTGGTGTTGGTGGGCAACCATGAAAAGACTCATGCAGGTCGTCTTTGATATGACAGAGAGAGGGACCAACTACAATTACAAGTCTACAGCCAGCATGCAAGAATCGTAGTCATGGTCACCCTCCCTTTTCAAGTGACATCTCAGATTTGAAGATTGGAAAGTGAGATGGAAGAACATTGAAACATTCAAAACTCTGCTTACACACATAAAGGTGTCATGCTGTTATTACCAAAAAAGTAGGCAATGGTTTTATTTGTGAATAGGGAATTGTGCAATATTTGGGTAACATACACGCTTATGTTAATGATAAAGAATCTCTAGATAGTTTCTTAAAAAAAAAAAAGGAAAAGAAGGATCAATTAAATTGAACCTGTAGTTCAGCCTGCCGCTTCTTTATTTCACTAGAAGGCAAATGCTTCACATCCTGGGCTGCCTCCCTTAGCTTAGCTGGATCAGAATGCCCTGGTTCACAAAATCTTTTCACAGTCATTTGATTGCTGTTTGATTGGACAATCATTTCGCAGTGTACAGCATATACAAGCATTTACCAAGCAAATTAAAATGAAAAACATACAGATCAAGAACATATCATCCTAAGAAAGTTCAAAACTCAGGAAAATTAAGTACGTAGATACTCCATCATGACAATGAATATTTCAAACTTTATTTTTCCATTTTTCAAAGGATTTTTGTGTAAAATTGGATTCCTTCACTACTTCAAAATTAGATAAAACTGTTGGGGTTGATAATATTTTTTTGTAAATGTGTTAAAGTTGTCAAAGCACTTTCAATGCTTCATTGGTGAAAGTTGTGCCAACCATGTGCTAAAGCTTTTCTACTTCTACGGTTCTACCATGAGTTTCATTCCTCCAGTCATGACAACTAATTTTCTTTCAGACGTTAAGAAAAAACTGCATACTTGTCAAAGATGGAACAAGAGGCTTCCTCAATTGCACCGAAGATCAAGAGGGTTGGTCATAATGGCATTCTGATCATTTTTAAAGAAAATATGGTCAGACTTTAGAGATGAAAAGAAACCATTAAAAAATGTGCAAAGTACTCAAAAAATGCATTAGAAAATAATATGAAAAACAACGTTTAAGAGAGCAACTGATGGTTCTGTTAGTAATACAGCCCAATTGAAAAAGTGATCTTTCTGTAATACAAAGTATAAACATAATGATCTGCTTTCATAGATTATTGTGATTTTTCGTACTGAAAGCACGACATGTTACCATGCAACGACATTAACTGATGAAGCTTCAACTTCAGTCTAAGTTTTAACATTGTATAGATAAATTTACATTATCCAGAACTTAATAAGTATGATTTTTTTCAGTTAATAATTCTTATGGGATGTAGTCAAAACCTGTAAGAAGAACCTCCCTAGGCCCCCTACTCATTAGTTCTGCATACAAGTGTCTCTGATAGCTGCTTGAGCCGAACATCTAACACAGGTTGGTCAAGGCCCTAAATGACTAGCCAAGACTAATCGGTGCAAATCGGTTGACTAAAATACAAGATCACAAAATTTGAAGTGTCAAAAGAATAAAAAGACATATCATTATGTTTATGTAACCTCATAGTTCATCCACTGCACCAGACAAATGCGATGGTCAATTGAAATCTAAGACCTAACACTGCTTAAAAGCTAAGAACTTACATATAAAATAACTAGCACAACAAAGGGAGTGGAATAGGGATTTTCTCACTTTTTGGCGAATGTATATATGTATGTCAGTGCGTGTTTCTTTGTTTCTGCTTCTTTTTTGGTGAGTGTATATGTTTCTGCTTGTGTGTATACATAAACATATGATAAAGCCGTACACACGAACATTACAAGCCTTGCTAAACAACAACAGAAAATAAAGTTAAAATACACATACACACACACACACATGTATATAACTAATGTTACTAAATGCTAGGCAGTCAGACCAAATCAGTGACTAGCTGACCTAAACCATGCCTTAGCAATTTTTAGGCCAAGAAATAGTCAACTAACAACCAACCAGAATGACTAGTCTACTAGTCAGACTGACCAACTAGGATAGCCAATGGTAGGCACTCAAACCAACTTGGTGACTAGATGACCTAAACTGTGCCTTTGCAATTTCATGTCAAGAACTAGTCAGTTGATAGAATGACTGGTTGACTCGTCAGAATGACTAGTAGCTAGTTAATAACATAGATTGCCACCTAAAAAGTAATTGGCCTATTTCTTGCCACTTTTTGGGTTTTCTATTTAGCAAGGAATCAATTGCTTGTACAATTGTTTTATTTTTAACATTAACTATAAAAGTTTCAGTTTATTCATTTTTTAAAATCTCGAGCAGGCTCCTGTTACTCCTAGATCTCATAATGAATTACAGTTTCACTCAAATCATCATCCAGGGAACTTATATCGAATTGCATAACATCAGCATTATTTTGAGTAGTTTTCACCACTGTAAGATCAATCAACCAATGGGTGTGAGCATGTAATGCTACTTTAGTGGCTTATTAATTGTCTGCACTTGGACTTCCCGTTTTCTAGGTCTTATTCTCATAAGGTGCCTTATCAAGGTTGCAAGAAGCCAATAACCAAGACCAAAAGTAACCCAAAGCATGTGGAATAGAAGACAGGTCCTAATCCTCTCGTAGTCAGCTTCAGTTTTTGTCTCCAAAGGAAGGTCAGACCAAAATACCACATAGGCACATACTATTGAAAAGGCATATACATCCATTGACATACTTCAAACTCTTAGAAATGGGACTTCTCTCAAAGACGTATTTATATTCAAAATGTTACCGTCACCCCTTTAGGGAACATGCAATCTGCATGTGTTGGACCAGATATCTGAACATTTAAGATGGCTTTTCTATCAACCATAATGAATAATGATGTAATTGAAAACAGATGTCAGTTTGCAGCCAAGCCAGAATGAATATATATGATCATCAACACATCTCAATGTCATAAATATAGGATTGTTCTCAAGCCACTACCTACTGCAAGCCACAATCTTTATTTAGAGCTTGTTTGATTGCAGCAAACACTGCTTCCCAGGAAGATGCATACACCTAGCCTATTTCTTAGCAGATGGATGAGCACAAAACCTTGTTTATACTCCTGGTTTGTCAGCCACTGCTTATGCGTCAACTACATTTTCTCCCAGTTCACAAACAATTTGATCTGGTTTTGTCACTTCACCCTTTCCCTTGATTTGACATGAGTTGGCCAACCCTTCGTACTTCAGTTTCAGTATATTGTCCCAAAATAGAAAGTTCTTGTTGCTTTTTAGCATGTTAACAAAATGGTTCCTGCCCCTTGTAAAATTATACGTGATATTATGGTCCTTCAATCCTGGAGTTCCATAAATGGGTGGGGTCCATGCCCAATTGATTGATGCCGGCCACAGCATTATGAATTTCGAATTCTACCCAAATGCATGGAAAAGCAGAACAGATAGACCCAGTATAAATTGGATTGTGCCTTGACGCTCCACACGAACACAGATCCAAACTAGATGTGTAACATGGAACATCTTTCATTTGGAGGGTCGTTTGTATATCGCAAGAAATAGAACGTTCAGACTCCAGTAGCATTCCAGCAACCTCAGTCAAACAACCTCTTAAAGGACACGCACCCTTGCAAGTTGAGCTCCAAGTCCCTGAACATGACTCGCTGCTGAATGGACAGGTTGTTCACGTTACTTTATAAAAAGATCCCCACATACAAATCCTAAATTTGGTCCGTCCTTTCTACCTCAGCAATTACAGGTGTTAATTTTCAAAGGTTGTTCTAAGCAAATTCTCCTACTTGTGCCTCGCAGAGATCACTAGCCGGTTGGCGAACATAACCATGACTACAATGTAAGAACAAAGGGTTCTACGTCGAAGAGAAAAAGCAACGTCTAAATTGCAACAAATAAGGTTAAAGATAGCAGAGACATAATTTCCCCGTAGTGATATAAGCCCAGAACAGAAATGAGTTGTAACACTGACCCCAACCATTTTTTTCTCCGAATAGGCACATAATATCCCAGAGTTTGGGGTGGGTGGATTGGGTTTTGAAGAAATTTCTTTCGTGTGGTAAGAAGTCAAGTTCACTCAACATTTTTAATGTCATGCTGCTTTTGCGAATGTATCGGATGATTGCCTAGTCGGCTTCGAACAATATACAGAAACAACTTCATGATCAAGTTGAGAAGAAAATGAAAGTAACGAAAAGGAGAGGACGTTAAACCCGCAACAAGAAGATCGTGAAGGAAGGGCGACGGACGACTCACCGATGGCCCATTGGAGCATGCTCTCAACGGAGGAGAATCCTCCTTCTTCCATCTCATCCGGTTCCACCGCCGCAGGTTCCTCGGCGTCCGACCTCTCCACCTGTGACAACTCATCCTTGGCCGTTGCCCAAAACATCCCCCCCACTGAAGATGACTTATTACTGGCTGTATCACCCACCCACGACAGCGCCAGAAACAATAGAAACAGGGTCAAGGGGAACCACAGCCGTGCGCGGGGGAGGAGATCCATGCCTGGCACCCAACCCCCGCCCACCGCCCCTACCACCACTCTATTGCTCAGCAGTCGAATATGCCGCCTGCCTGACCCTTTGTTGTTCATTTGACAGGTAATTCATCCGGCCGGCTGACATCGAAAGCCCTTCCATAAATCCCATTGAGTTCCGGTCACGCTGGGCATCCGGCCGGGCCGAGCCCGACAATAGTCGGGCACGGGTCGCTCGACGCTTGAAACCGAGTTCGAGTCCGATTACCTAATACCGAAGACCGACACGACATATTATCAGATCGGCCTTTTTGGTTTCGGACTTGAACCCGATCGAATTGAGTACCGAGTACTCATCGAGTACGCAAGCCCGTTGCCCACGCTTAGTGACGAATGTTGCGCAACGCATGGGCCGGCCTGAGCCCAACGAAGCCCTAAATTTTTGACCCAGCCAACCTTTGCAGCCCGGCCCAGAATGGCACAGTCGTTAGGAGCCCGACCTTGTCAGCAAAAAAAAAAGAAAAAGAAAACAGGTTACAGCTCCGAGGACGTTGGGGTATAAAAAAAACAAGAAACCTTGATATATATATATATATATATATATATATATAATCGGGGCCCACCTTGCACATCGGTGGCCAGTCCAATGTCAGTGAAACACGAAACAGGCTCAAAGGATGAGAAAGAAGGGAGGTAACATGGAAGGAGAGAGTGCCAACAAAGAAGGGAATGGGAATTGGGTCAGGTTGGGCCCCAATGCCCGGTCTGGAGCAGGTTGACCCGGCATAAAAATAGGTTGGGTTCACTTATGGACTGCAAGTATAGCCTAGGTTCAGCCGATGACAAACTGGTTACCCAATAACCCATCGAGTACTCAACTTGGTGTAAAAGGGGCATTCCACAAGTGCCCTTGAACTTGGGTGTTGAAACACCAAATGTGAAGCAGGCATTCCAAAAATGCTCTTATCAAATTTTCATAACAAAATGTTTGCCCTCGCACTTACCCCATTTATTTAGCAAATTTTATTCCCTTTTTTATTTTGAGAGTTGTTTATCAAACATATAACTCCTTTCATCCAACTCATCCGAATGAAGGAAACATCCAACTGTTATGGAACAAAAGTGACTAAATATCCATCCTCCTGGGCTTTCATATTCAGCAATCTACACTCTTCCTATAAACAAAATGGTTAGGTACATATGTATTGAATTTATGCATGAAAAAAAGTTCTTGTATTGCTCTACAATCTGGCACATGTAATTTTATTTTATTTTGATTCAATAATGTAGGGAACACATTTGAAGAGTGGAAAATCAAGGATGTTGTTATGATTGATAGTTTAAGTGGAGCAATATAATATTGATTGGTCATGATAGTACTACTGGTAATTGGAAGACAAATTCTTATGCCAACACATAAAAGACGATGGTTGAAAAACGTGTAAACCAAGCAGTTGTTATTGAAAGTGATGTCGAATATGACAGCAATTTTGGCGATGCTCATGGAGAAGAGGAATGTGTTCTAATTGATATCCGCATGTATGAATAGGGGCAGTAGTGACTATTATGCATGTGAAGAAAATGTTTCACTAGATGTGCGCATGCAGAAACATTATGATTTTGCTTGTGAGAATCATATTGATGCACATGAAATAGAGAGAAATATTCTAGTAGATATAACGTGAAGTGTTCATGGACACCAAAATGATGATTATTATGACATACATGGAGTAGATGAAAAAGTGTTTTAGTAGATTTGTGCATGCAAGAATAGAAAGTGGTGAGTTTGTTGCATGCCAGAAAAGAGTTCAAATAATGCTTACAGGACAAACATCATAGTGGTGACCTCGATTCTGCATGCGAGATTCATCTTGATGCACATAGAGCATAGGGAATTTTTCCAATAAATGTGCACATGCATAAACAAGCCTACTGTGAGTTTGACGCATACAGGAAAGGTGTCACTACAGATATACCATGAAGGAAGGTTGTAATAGTGAACATTGTTTTACATGTGATAATAATCTTGATATACACAGACTAGAGGGAAATGTTCTAGTAGATGCGCTTATGCATGTACATGCCAGTTGTGAGTTTATGCATGTGGGTTTGACCTTGATGCACATTATGGGTGAACACGAGACAAGTCAAGCAGCTCAAGCTCAACTTGACTGATTTTTGTTTGGCTTGAGCTTGACTCAATCTCGAAGAGTGCTCTTCAAGGTGAGCTCCAGCTCGACTCAACAGTCAGTTTCTAGCTCAAGCTCAACTCGTTTAAGCTCGTGTAACTTGATTTCTCAAATTGGAGCTTTGAAAACCCAAAAAACAGAGAGGAATGGCCCCATTCAAACTCGTGTAACTTGATTTCTCAGATGGAGTTTCTAAAAATCCTACAAGCAAAGAGCAGTGACCCCGTTTAAGCTTGTGTAACTCAATTTTTTAAATGGGGTTTCTGAAAACCTCAAAAACAAACAGAAATGACATTTTAGAGAAAATGATTGGGTTCATCAATGCAGGCTGCAACGACATGAAAGGTTTATCCTGGGTGAGCTGTCATCATATATGGTGGGTCGCTGGTGCCCTCGCTAGAGAAGGCAGAATCTGTCTCCATCCACCAGAACCCTGAACCAAAAGGGGGAAAAAATAAAATTAATAAATAAACAATAAAGATTTTGAAAACTCACCGTGAGTTAACCGTGTTCGTTCTGCTATGGTGGGTTGCAGCCTTACGTCGGTGGCATGCTAACCACTGGAGATGCTGGGAGGGTTATGGAGCTCCATGTTTTGGGAGAAGAGGAGTGAAGAGAAAGAGAAATAAAAGAAGAAAATGAGGGTTGAGGGTGAAGTGAGAGCTTTTATACCATTTAATTTCAAAATGACCTAAACTTTTATCCTTTGCAACTTTTCTTTTTGCAAATTTGAAACTGTTTTTTCATATTTTGGAAATAAGGTAAACGAGCTGACTCGAGCTTATACGAGTCGAGCTCAAGTTTTAGTTTCAAGTTGATCTCGGCTCGTTTACATATTCAAGTTTTAATGTAAATTCTAGCTCGGCTCGTTTAAGAAAAAGGTTGGCTCAAACTCGACTTTGAGCCAAGCTTTAAAGAGTCGAACTTGAAATGCTTGACTCATTGTTTCATGCCTATGCACATGGAGCAACGAAAAGTATTTTAGTACATATGCACATTTTTTAAGAGGAAAGTGATGATTTTGATGTCACACATGAAGGAATAAAGCTTAATAACAATGAAGACGCCTCAACTTTTATAAAAAATTTGCACTCACCCATGAGTTTAGTGTAAGAAAGGATGACTAAGAAAAAATAAGAAAGAGATTATTATAAGAAGGACATTTGTACGTGCGAAGGATTTTTAAAAGCATAGTAAAGCAAAATATTTATAGAGTGGCATAGAGATGTAGTCATGTAGGTGCTCTACAAAGATGGTAATTAGGATGCTTTATTGACAAATTTGTTGTTAGGACATTCATTGTTGATTACAACCACCCATCGACTCTTCATATAGTTACCCACATGTTGAGGTCATATTAAAAGGTAACATATTTTCATGCAACAATTAGAAAGTTAGAGTCAATGTTGTTATCGGTTTAGGGAAAGACATGGAACTACATCAACAGGTTGGGTGGTAGATTGACAAAATGTATTATTCACACACCTAAAACCCACCTTCAATGAAGGAGAGTGTCATGAAGAGCTACTGTAACGTTACGGACTTCTGGGCAGGTCGGGTCGGATCAGGGTCCAAACCCAGACCCGAGCTCCACTTGAAGAGGAGCCCGATGCCTTTTCTCTCGTCTTTCCCTTTTCTCCCTCGTTTGCTTCAACGTCTCTCCCTTTTTCACTCTCTTGTCCCGTTGGGTTGCATAGAGCGCAAAGAAGATGAAGGTGGAGGATTTAGCAGCGGCAATAGAGGTTAACGGTGGCGGCACACAGGTAAGAAACGCCGATCCTTCCCTGTCTTTTCTTTCTCCTTCTTCTCCCTCACCCTTCACCGCATCGTTCCCTTCCTCTCCCGTGTTGTTCCCTTTTTTTTCGACCCCCCCCCTCTCTCTCTACCTCCATTCTCTCTTGCCCTCTCGTCTCTCTCGCTCTCTCTCTTCTGTCTGTCTCTCTCTGTCAGTGCTCCCCTTTACACACGTTCTCCATGCTAGAGCTCTCCCTCTATCTGCCTCCTCTTTTCCCCCTTTTGTCTACTCTCTCTCTTTCTTTGCCCGACCCTTCTCTTTGTTTACGCTCTTCAGCTCCCTCTCTGCCGGAGGCCCTATTCTATGGTAGACCCTTCTCTTGCATTATTTCTCGTTGATTTTCACTTGTGTGTGTGGCTGTTGGATTGGATTGCAGTTTGGGGACGCGTTCCTCCCCTCATAACAGTGGCTAGAACGCATTGGAGGTGGAGGCAGCGATCAATTTTGGGCATTGTTACTCAACCGAACTCTTAAAGTGGCTGCCGGGAACACTACGATAGTTTGAATTCTAAGATTGGGGTGAGAAAGGCCTAATCGAGCTTAGATTGTTGTAAATTTTCTATTGGAGTACGTATAATTATTGTTTGAGCATGCTAGAATTAGAAATTGATGATTTAGAAGGCATGCTAGAGATGTTGCTATTTTGAGGAAGTTTATGCCCATTTTGAGATGGACGAGGATCTATGTGTATAAGTGTTTTTCTAGCATGGTGTGTTGATCTTCGAAGCAGGAAGCATGGTAGAGATTGTGATGTTGTGGTGAAGGTTTAGAACCGTTTTAGCAAGCTTGGGAAATAGGCTTCTATTGATGTACATATGCGTTGTATGTTGAAAATCTTAATGGTGGGGAAGACGCCTCAACTATGAAAAACAAGTGAGAATCGCACATGTGATAAGTCGAATATAAGTTTGAGTTCTAATCATTGGTGGTAACCTCGAGGGTTGGGAAAAGACCTTTTTTGGAGGGCTTCGTGGGTCGACACCAATTTGAGGCGAAGACATGCCTCGATGATGGTATTTTCAGATTTGTATCGATTGTAAGCGAAACAAGTAAAGAACTTACCATTTGGTTATGTTTGCAGGTACACCGGACACGTCAAGTAGGCCTTGAGGAACGTGGGTCGTAGTTAGAGGTGTTTAGTGGACGCGCGATAGGTATGACGGCATTCCAGGCAAATCCCTGCCTGGGCAATGAAGTGAATGTGTGTTCCTAGGATTGTGGGATCCTAGGATTGTGATGTGATTGATGGATTGTTTTGTGAACAAATGTGTGTATGTATGCAAATTGTTGATATATGATATGATTTGTTTTGAAAGGCTATGAGAAGCATGTTTTGAAAATGTTACGCATTTGCATGTGCATGCTAGAATTGATAACTGTTTAGGACAGATGAGGTGGGGTATCGAGTCGAGTGTCTCCTCGACCCTAATTATGCATTAGAAAGCATCCTAGAATGATAATTGTCTAGGACAGATACGAGCCAATCACGAATCGAGACTACTCTCTATGGTTTGGCTAAATTTTGTAAAGTGTGACTGATGTGTGCGATTGTGAATGATTTGTCATGTGACAAGTTCTGTTTTGGAAAGAAGCTTGTTTTGAAAATTGTTATGCATTTGCATGTGCATGCTATAATTGATAACTGTTTAGGACAGATGAGGTGAGGTATCGAGTCGAGTGTCTCCTCGACCCCGATTGTGCATTAGAGAGCATCATAGAATGATAATTGCATAGGACAGCTACGAGCCATCACAGATCGAGACTACTCTTCGGGATTTGACTAAGTTTTGGAAGATATGAATGATGTGTTTGATAAGATGTGAGTGCTTATGAATGTGAATACTGTGAATTGTTGCATATACATTGTCGCGGACAATGATGTAAATGAATGAATTGGAGGGTAGTTGTACCTGTATTGTATGACAGCTAGCTAAGAATGTAATGTTATGTGTGACCCTCGTGTGGAGGCAATTGGAAGTGTGAGTGCACTCGTGAAGTGTACCAACCTCATGAGCTAGCCAGTCATTTTGTGAATGTGCTTTTATAATGATAATAATGAAAGAATAAGAGATGAGAGGCCAGTGAGATGTGGCTATGTGTTTGGGAGACGTCCCGCTTTCGCCACTGGTCTCGCTTGTTCGAAGCGTAGGTAGTGCAAGGCCTTAGGGTACTGTTGTGTGATGTGCTTGGAGTGTTGGGCTCCCGCCTTCCCAACTTGGCTGTCTTAGAGAAGGCTGAGTATCTCTCCTTGGAATTCACACATCCATGGATGAGTGCTCTACCGCTGCAGCGGATGAATGGATCCATACTGTTCTGGGCCACCACGGGGGTTGTCTCTCGGCTATGGGCCACCCGCGGTGTGCACGTGCCTGTGTTTGCACCCACAGGAACTGTCAATTCACTAAAGCTAATGAAAATGAATGTATGTAAATGAAATGTGTGTGAACGAATGTATGTGATTGATGAGCATGTGAATGTTATGACTGAAATGGAATGTTTAAGCATGCCTTGCATGTGATTGAGATTGCGGTATTGTGGCCTTTTCATGTCGTGGTCTGTGTTAAGGGTTTTCTTGGCAAATGGTGTGTTTATGCTCTGACATGACGATAGATTGTTTTTATGATTGTTCTCAGATTTGAGCCCTACCTAAGAGGGTTTGGAATTTTCTTGGCTTGTTGTCATACTGCAAAGGCTAAGCCATCAATTGTTTCTTTTTTCAGGTTTTGGCGGACCCGGGGCAGCAGGTTGATCAAATGGCTTCACTCACATCCTACTGGAGAAGTTTTGGGTCTTTGGTAGTGCCGGCGTCATGGTTTGGTCTCTTTGATGTCTTATTTTTGTTAGGCATCAAAGTTATGGTTTGGGGCATTTTTGTCATACACATAGATGTGACTTTGTATGAATTGAAATTGTTATATAAATGAGAGTTGCCTCATTGTTTCGAAAGACATAGCTCCCTCATTTTTGAATTGTTGTGTAGTCGCATCTCAATGATTTATGTTTAGAAAAAAAAAAAAACTTTGTTTGAGGGTCAAAAGGTTGGGGTGTGACAGCTACAGAACATATGTCGATGCAAGTTGTCTCCAAAAGAAATTGAGCATAGATGCCGGTTTTTAGAGTACCCATCAATTGGATGAGAATGACATATAACAAACATATTTTGGGTAGATGACTCGATTATAAGGGCTTCAATGATATTTTTCTCATCGACATTATAGTGAAGATCAAGATTTACGAATGACCCTTTTAACAGTTTATGAGCCCGAATAATTGCATCTAGTGGAGACTCTTCAAAGTTTTTGTATGGTTGTCCACATAGTTTATCGAGACAATGAATAGGGATGCATGCTCATGTGGTTTTGATGTATGGAGATAATGCCATTGTAAGTGCCATAGCGTAGGTGTGGCCAAACACATATCACCTTCTTTGCTTGCGACACGTATTCCAAAAAGCTGAAAAAAATTAAAGGCACATTTTTAACCCAAAATATGAATTCAAGGAGTGTCCCTCAAATCGCATATTGAAGTATAAAGAGTCTTTTTTGCCTTCATAGATGGAAATGATTAACAAAACCAATTATAAGCCAGCTTGTGGTTACAGAGATTGTATAAGGTTTAAAAAAGAAGTGGGCACTAGCATATGGTTCAATGTATTTCTGCACAGACATTATGAACACGCAGAGGGCCGACAATATATATTAAGAACAATGAATGAATATATATATATATAAACAATATTTGGATTGCTTAAGCAATATAAATTGTTTTTAGAGAATCTTAGAAGGAATGATCTACAACAAAATTGCAAAACATTTTCTTTAGGTCACATGACAATGAGAATCATGCTATTGATGCATGCTGTAGACGTGTACATGCCCACCATGTTCGAGTGGGTTAAAATTGAAGTTGTTGCACGCATCAACTATTTAGTGGATGCAATTTCTTGCGAGGACAAGATGTGGAATTATTATATTGGATGATGTGTTTTGAAATGCAATGGAATAAGCACCACACTTCAATGCTCCTATGGAGAGTTTGAATTTAATGTAGTTCTCTATCGCCATGCAATGGAGGCATTAGATCGAGATGACATTAAAGAGTTAAATGTGGTTTATGCGTGGCGAAAATGGGCCAAAAATGTTAAGATGCATTCCCCCTAGTTTCACCTTCCTTTGACAAATAGGGAAAAACATATACCTCACTACAACACCGTACCAATGATTATGTCACAGCGTCATGCATGTCACTGAAATGACCTCAAAGAGTGATCAAATATATCAATGTGCGATGTGTGTGTTGCCCGTACATAACTGAATGACTAAAAACAGATCAAACAAACAACACCATGTGATAACCATGGGTATCACCTACGAAAGAACAGGAAAGCATATGCACTCTCTGCTAGAGATTCGTCGTTGAACATTTTCCATGTAATTTGAACAAAACATGTCTAAAATTGCTCCTTAAATTATACGGGTTGTTTTACATTCATGTTCCTAACTCAACTAAGATACTGCTAGTTGTTAGATCTTGACTGGAAAAATCTGACACTATCCTGGTTTTTTAGAAGGTGAGAGTAGACTAATTAAATTTTGTTCAAGAAATACAAAAGCATATCGGACTCACCTGATCACGTTATTGTTAATGATTCCCTCGTTAGTTTTTTCAGTATGCACCTCCACTTCTTTTATTGAAGGGCCATTAGTTCTATCAAAAGAAATTTCTCAAGAGAAGCCACTTAGCTTTAAACAGTAAATCTAATAACTTACATTAGTATGGGCATGCTAAGGACAAGAGATATTGCATTATGCAACCTCTCCAAAGCTAACCTGACTTAACGACTAACCGTTTTTTTCCCCTTGGCCACTACTTTCCGATGTGCATGGAGATCCAAAGTCTTCATCTATTCTTCTTGTTCTTTTTCTTCTTCTACACTTTCTTTTGTTATTTTTTTTATTTGTATAGTTTTGATATGGCTTGTAATTTTTGCCAATTTCAAGTGCATGATGTTTGATTTTTGATTAATTTTTAGCTTTCTTTGAGATGATGACTAATCCCTCTGGCTGTCATTAGGGGAGCTACTTGTTGGCCGAGGTGGGCCATTGCCCACACCAGCCCATCAAAAATCACATTACGGTGTCTCAACATCACGTTGATGTGATTCTAAAATTATATGCAGAACTGCCCACACCAAATTTGTATCATCAATGCAAGTGTAAAATATTATGGATCCGCCACTGCTGACTGTGTATTGCAGATCTTAAATGGAGCTTTTGTATTCAACACATGGTAAGTATTATCTTGCTTATATTCGGCATAGATAATGAATGTTTTAAATATGTATAGTTAGGATAGGCTGATCGGAAATGACCTCTTATTGATCCGATCAAGCTATCCTAACTATACTTGCTATCTGCCTAAAATCTTGTCCTAATATATATATATATATATATATATATATATATATATTAGGACAAGAATTTAGGCAGATAGCAAGTATAGTTAGGATAGCTTGATCGGATCAAATCTCTTATTCACAAGCATGTATTGTACATAAAAAAGGTTACGTGCCTAGACTTTGGTAGATGCAGATCAGGTACCTATGTGGACATATATATATATATATATATATATATATATATATATTCTTCTTGGGTTTTGTCTTGCTACTTCAAGGATGACTCTTAGGTAATGATGACCAAGCAATTAAGGGCAACACTTCATTAGTTATTGATTGGGGGATCTACAATTATTATTTTATGGACTAACTTGAGAAATTATTGGCAATTTAAAAAAAATAAAAGTTAGGTAAAAATAAAACACTGAAAAAATAATGAGACATGAAAAAACGTCCATCTGGAATGTTAAACTTATAAAAATGATGTTTTCCTGATGTTAGAAATGATGATAAATAATGTAATCAAAGATTAAACTTAAACTACTTACTGCCTCAAACTCTACTTTGTACAACAAAAAAGTTACATGCCTAAAACTTCAGTGGCTGCAATGCAGAATTTGGGAAAAAAAAGGGGTAAAACTTGAAAAAACTAGTTGAAACACCAGAGAGTTAAGGTGTCCCAGGCGATCTCTTGAAAAACCCACAATGGCTGAACTGAGTCTATGAAAAAAAGGTTCCCCAGGCTTCTCGATCTCTTGGCATGAAGTGGAAAAAAAGGAAACTAATAAAAAAACTAAAGCATCAAACATGCAATTTTGGTGGTCTGCTCATGCATGCAGTGCCCTTTTTTTAAATTTCGAAGGAAGTCAAAGTAAAATGCAACTATGAAAGAGGAAAAAGAAGGCTCAAAACTTGAAGTTTCCCTTTTTGGCACTAAAAGAAAGAGCACATCCACAAACACTCTTTTAAGATCACTTTCTCCAAGCCTTCTTAAAAAGAAAATTACTGACATCCACGTTTTGCCTGTGAAGTTATACTGATTACACCTTCTCTAACGTCTGCGGTCGCATAGATGAAAATGTCGTTGGAAGTCTTACAGACATTTCCAACATTCTTTTTGACGTTTTTTTTTTGTGTTAACTTTTTTGTAGTGCATTTTCCTTTGTGTGTGTAAACAGTGGCAGTCTTGCAGTTTTTGTATTCTACATTACACCACTTGGACAAGGTTTATCTTATTATTAATCATAATTAGGGCGCACATGATACACTTGAGGCTGCCATTGCAACGTTGAAGAATCCATTTTTCCTCTCGTGTTTTCTTGGCTTTCACAAGTGAACAATTCTGCACATATAGATCCGACATGGTACTAGAGCCACATACGTTGCGCAATTTTCTTCCTAAGGAGTGACGTTGGAAACCCCTGATCTGCCACACATTAGAGACTTCTAGTTGTTCCTTTTTTTCTTTGTTTCTTTCTAATATGACACCATGATATTCCCTCCTTGCATGTTTCCTTCTCTTATTCTTTCTTCGTTGCATGTGGCCCTATAAAGTCGCCGGTTTGATAAATGAGGGTGCAAGCTATGACAGCATAGTTGTGGGTCATTCAGAAAAGACTTGGCAGGTAGAGAATGTTGATGGCAGTAGGAATGCCAGCCATTGCTTGGGAGGGCTCGGCTGTTAGGACCCAGTTGTCAAGGACGAGATGAGCTCTTTCCACGATGCCAAGAGCTAGGTGTTGAAGACATCCAAGCAGGGGCGGATGCAAGGGGGCTGGCAGGGGCCTTGGCCCCTTTTCATATTTTAAAAAATTCAAAAATTTAAATGTATAAAAATTTTAGTTTAATATATATAAAACATTTGAAAATTTTTATTTTGGCCCCTGTTAAAATTTTAAAACAATAAATTGGGCTCATGCACCAATATACCCAATACGATTCTACTACATTGAGTAGAGCTTGATGCCCGATAGTGCAAATTGTTGAGGACTATGGCATATGCATTCTTTTTCAAGCTATATGCATTTTGGAATTGACATATATGGAAGAGGAGGCCAAGAGCTCGGTGGTTTTCACCACTAGAAAAGAAATTAACCAACACTCGATTTTGTTTAACAATCTCAAAAAGTGATTATGTAGCACAAATGAAATTGTTTACATAAAGGTGTAGGCATACCCACCCCTTCCAAAACAAAATAGCAAGAAAATGAAAATTGTTATAGGTGTGGGCATTCCTGCCCATCCTTAAATTCAAAATCAGCTAAACTGGAAAGTAAGGAGCCAAAATTGTTCCCTAAACATATGCATACGATCAACCAGAAAGTCAAGAACTATGCAGAAGGGCTGTGCATTCGTTGGGCCAAATCTTGAAAGATGCCCTTCAAATTTCTGCTTTAACCCATGTTCATCTTTTGTCAGTGTTTTCCACTTTCCCGTCATGTAAAATTGTAGCTGAATATAGTAAGCCTTGAGGGTATTATTTTTGAAAAGTAAAAAATAATACTGGTTGTGACATCAACATGACATCAAGTGGGATCTTGGAAAGAAAAGTTGTACCCATATGACCTTCGTCACCTGCTAAATTTTTAGGCCAACAACAAAACCATTCCATTGGAAGATGTGTTAAACATCGACATAATATTGCGACATTTTAAAAATATCACGATATTAATGACAAAGACAAAAAACAAAGTGAGAAAGTGAGAGATGTGTTACTCCCCTCTCTTCCTTGCATGTAAATAATGGTTCATGCCCGGATCTTCTCTTAATGATCACTTTGGACCCTTCTTCAAATTTGACGGATGCTTGAGAACACCAATTTCTTTGCTTATGTCAAGCTTGCTACGCATGGTCCAACGAGGGGTATGTGGCTAGGCGAGTCTGCATAACCTACTTAGACATCATATATGTGCATGTGCACATCTGCAAAGATTCCAATCACACGTTACATTTAGTATCAATATCGCTTATCCATTCTTCCAAACCTAAATATGAGAAAATTGAATAAAAAATTTCAATTCACTAATTTCGTTAAGGGCATGAATTAATCTGGTAACCCACCATTCGTTTTAATTCTCAATCAACACATAATTTCTTTTTTCCAATGATGATGCAAAACGCAGTAAGGGCCAAGCCCTTTTAGTGATCTTGCTGGTATCACTACACCAGACCACACCAAACAACTATAGACACACACATATGATTCTTCTTAATTCTTTTTGAATTATAGAGACAATTTTGTATCAAGAAATGTAAATATGGAAGTTGTCATTATGTTGAGGATTATATTGCCCTTCAATGATTTTTTATAATCAATATTTTTTGTTGATCCAAGCTAATTCACGGAATCGGCAACCCTGTTGATTTGGCTTAGGAACCAATTTTTGTAACTCATTTGTATGTTGTTTTAAGTTTTTAATCACTTTGCATGTGTATGCGAATGTGTCAGTGGATGCATCGTCTTGATACTTTTTTTTTTTGTATAATCATGATAGATAACTGTCGTATGTCAAGTAAAGTTAACATGGATGTTGTCATTATGTTGAGAGTTTATACTATTCCTCCATTTCTTAACATTCAGTTAGTAATTTTGGGCTTTGTTTTATATTTTTTAAGTTTTAAAAATTGGAATTAGAGATTTAGGAAGAAATTAGAAGTTTTTTCATGCTCAAAAGAAAGCAGTGATGTTGAATTACAAACTTGCCTTTTTATGTTATATAACTTCAAAACTTCAGGTAATTTTGAATGCTTTACAATGTAATGATAGTATAATAGAGCACGCACAACTAGCAAGTTAGGTCATTTGAACAGGATGTTTACTTTAGGCTGCATGGCATGATCAACCATACACATTTAGTTACCGATGAAACAAAATGAAGTAGACGTGTTGCATATAATTGGATAACATAATAATGGAAAACATTATTATATACATTAGTGTGTATATATTATATGTAACATTATTTCAAGTTCGTATAAATATGAATGGAATTTTACTTATTCATTTGCTCAATTATAGTTATTTTACTGAGTTGTAACAACATATTATATATATATAATAACTATATGTATATTAGTACATATATAAAGTATATAAGTATATACATTATACTTACGTTAGCAATCAGAAGCCATATGCTACCATCTCTCGACCCACCAGAACTCCTCACCAAAATCTCATTCCCAAAATGTGTCTGCATGCTGAATAGGGCTGCCCTTCACTCTCCAGCAGCTCCTCATGGCTGGTATGCATCAGCCCCTTGGCCGATGCATTCCCAATGTTTTTTTTTTCTGTTGTTGGTTTTTTATTTGTGAGTTGTACATGTGCCCAACTAATTAGGGTTGCAGAAATACCTTAGGGATTTTTAAAGTCATTGCTATGCATAACAGTGATTTGTACTGCAGTTAATATAGGTTGTGCAGTAAATGATCATGAGTTGCCTTACCTAAGAATGGTTTCTTAGGTGCAACAAGTTATTAGAGGCCATCAGATGGAGTGTTAGCCTATAAATATCTTAGGGCATAGCAATAGATTAGTAGGTAAATGAAGAAGACGTTGGAATATGAATAGAATTGGTAGATTGCGGGATTGATTCTGCGAAAATGGTCAATTATCCTCCTCCCTTAGTGACAGCAAAACTCGAGGTGTCAAGTTGTAAAGTGCATTGTCTGGAATTTAAAGAATAGTTTTACAAGTTTGATATTGTGCCTTATTTATTTGGATGAATGCTTCATTTATTTTGGGTATGTTCATCTGCATTAGTGCATCATCTTTTCTTTTGTTCTAAAAATAAGGACTGACCGTTTTGTGGTTTATTGCACAACTTAGTACTAAATAACAGAACAAAGGAGGTTTGATATTTGTTGTATTTAGCTTATTTACATTGAGAATTATGCTCCTTTTTATTTACTATCCATCTATACCTGTGGTGCCAGATGCACATTCAATGTAAAAGCTAGAAAAAGGTTGATGGCTTATGAAGCTACTTATGTCTTTGAAATGGTTTTTGGTGATTCTTAAGAGGAGCAGTATTTTGACTTGAGCCTTGGTGCTAAGTTGCTACTAATTGTTATTGCTTACTTTTATCTTTGCTAATTTGGGAAAATCAACAAGCCTATTCACTTTATAGAGGAAGTCGACTTGACCTTATATAGGAGGAATCACTTCCTTTTATGGTCATCGTGTTTGTTACAAAAGAATCTTTGTTCACTTGTTTCTTTTGGTTTCAATGAACCAATAATTTTTTTTCTTTGTTTAGGTATGAGGGTTGAAAGTCCTTGATTTTATGAAAATTGCATGATTTTTTATTTTACCAAACCATTCATGGAACCAATTTGGTGCCAGAAGTCTAGTGGTCAAAAGCTAGGAACCCCATAGCACTGTATAAGAATATAATAGTGACTTGCTTCACAGGTACATAATGGAATGGAACCTATGCAGCCAACTTACGAGGGTGGTGGTTCGTTTAGACTGAGCAGTGATTTGTTTCACCGGTGTAGATTTCGCTCTTCTTGACAAAAAAGAAAATAGGTGACTCCAATATTTGCTTATTCTACCATGACTCAAGCTTAAAGGTTAAAACTTCATTCTGTACAATGAATGGAGATCCACATCAAAACCATCAATCCCATAGCTATCACCACATTCCTATTGAATATTCATTATGGTTAAGTGCACACAGAAGATGGTGGAACACACTCGCATAGCATGGACCCGTATAGACACAAGTTTAAACACATGAAATTGGAAGAAGAAAAAGACTGAAGAACCATTACAATAAGAACATCAAATTAGAATATAGGTATGATAATGAAATCTCCATAACGGAGATTACAAATAATTTGAAGTTGTCTTTTAATGTCCTAGTCTTATACAAGCCACTGTAAGGATCATTTGGTGGGCCGTTATATGTCAATGAGGAATTTCATACATTATGGCTGTCTTAATGTAAATATATGCTTAAGTGATTGCACTTTGGGATATTACGCCATTTTATATAGTATGAGACAATTTTATAATGTATAGATACCTGTACGTAATTATCTTTGATGAGTTGAATCCGTAATTGCTCATAATATAAAAGGATAGTGGTCCCTAACGTCATGCAATGGTTACTTGAAACATTATTTCTAAGGTTGTCTTTTCCCCATCTGAGAGAGACCGCACGTGCGCCACACAGACCCTGAAAGATCCTACTGCGATCTACCGTCTGTGCCGTTCAGATAGATTTAGGTACGCTTCTGCTACAACTTAAAGTTTCAATTCGATGATTTAGCATAAACATTATCTTGTTTAAGGCACATTCGTTTTTGTGTATGCATGAGGAAATCTTCCCATCAATTGGTATCAAAGCCCTATATTTATTGTTAAATCATTAGATTTTTTTGGAAGAATTTTTTGTTCGTTCTTTCCTTTCGTACCATCCCCTTTCTTTGGCTGCAAGATTAAAAAAAAAAAAAAACGGCATGGGCGATGGAAGCCGTCGCGCTTCCGTCGCAGCCACATAAGAGAAAGGGAAGGGGGCGGCCGGTTTTCGGCCGTCTTGGCTGGCGTTGGCCAAGACGGGCGTCGCGATCGCTCTCCTTCGAAGCCACAGAAAAGGGAAAAAGGAAAGGGGAAGGGGATGACCGGTTTCCGGCCATTATGGCGGGCGACGGTAGGCCTCTGGCCGTCCAAACGCAACCCGCCGGTGGCCACTCATGCTGTTGGGTGGCCTGCCGGTGGAACACCACCGCGAGCGGTGGAGACGCAGCCTACGAACCGCTTGCGTGGTCGAGCGGGCGGGCGGACCCAGGTCGGGTCATAATAGACCCGATTCGGGTCCATCAAAATAAAAAAAAAAATTCTTTTTGCTGCCCGCGCCCGCTTGCGTTTAAGAATTTTCGGATCCGGGTCGGGTTTTGTCGGACCCAGCCCGTACCATACGGTTCCTTCGGATCCGGGTTGGTTCCTGTCGGACCCGACCCGTATCCATCCGGTTTAGTATTTCAGATCCAGGTCGGTTCACGTCGGACCCGACACGTATCCATACAGTTCTTTCGGATTCGGGTAAGGTCATGTTGGACCCGACCCGTATCCATATGGTTACCGATTTTGAATTTCGGATCTCGGTCGGGTCACATCAGACCCCACCCGTATCTATACGGTTCTTTCAGATCTGGGTCGAGTTATGTCGGACCTGACCCGTATCCATACGGTTTAAATTTTGAAAATAGGGTTATGTCGGATCCGGGTCGGGTTTAAATTTTGAAAATAGGGTTATGTCGGATCCGGGTCGGGCCATGTCTGACCCGACCCGTATCTATACGGTTTAAACTTTGTAAAATGGTTCTTTTCTAAACCGATTCTGAAGAGAATCGAACCGTTCATTTGGTTTAGCGATTTGACTCAATTCAGAACCGGTTCGTACTTTTTTGAAGCCGATTCAGTTCAAAATTAAAATGGTTCTTACCGATTCGGACCCTTTTCAGACCGGTTTAGTTGTTTTTCAAACCAGTTCAATTGTTTTTTAGACTGGTTTAGTCAATTTTCAGACCGATTCAGGGTTCTTCAGTCCGATTCATTCAGTTTTTATACCGATTTTAGCCATTTTCAAACAGGTTCAGTGTTTTTTAGAACCGATTCGTTCTAATTTTGATCAGTTTGTCCAATTTTTAAACTGGTTCAGCCCCATTTAAGGCCATGTGGATGTTTTAGTTGTGGTTTAAGAACGGGCCATTTTAAAGCTGATTCAATAGTTCTTGACCCACTTAAGCACAATTATGGTACCGGTATATAAAATTTTGGACTCTTTTGGGCCTATTTCATTGAATAATTTAGTTTTGGATTCAATGTAAGACAATTTTGTATGTAAATTTTAATATATGTATCATGTTTTGCATGTTATTAAAATTATGGGTGTACCATAGATGAATATTTGGATTATGAATTTGATCTTTGGCTATGTCTATTGTTCAAAATGAGTATATTTATATTTTATGTCGCTAAAGTGACCTTTGTTGTACGAATTTGCCTGTTTCGAACATTAGATGATAGTCTACTTAATCCATGCGGATAATGATCAACCCAAAGGAAGATTGTTGCTTGGTCACGTTTAAGTATATATGACAATGAATATGTGATAATTTTCAGGTTTTCATGTGAATAGTGAGTCAATCCAAAGATAGGCTCGTTATTTAATAGGGCTAATTATCTACATTCATTGTTGACCAAGAATATCACTTGCAGTTAATATTCCAATCCAAAGATTGAATATTAATATTGCACCAATACCTTGTGATGAGATTTAGGCTATTGTATTTAAATTCATTTATATTTGTTATTTAATTTATGTATATGTATTGATTGTGAGCATGTTTGGTATTTTTGTTTGTTCTTTGTATAGTGAGTTCTGCTTCCATATATTTGTAAATTTGAGTACTATTCCTGAATTAAATGGTTCAAATTTTAAAATTTGTGTCCTAGATGATCAACAATTGAAGATAAGCAATACATTGAAGATTGGGCAGTGTGCATGGTTGAAGTAAACCATATGCAATGTCATTTATGCTAAAGCACAAAACCAAGTTCCACTATCCTATTTGGCATTTTTACATTATACACCAAATTGAACTGTAAAAGAAAAGAAATAATGCCCTCCAACAAATAACAAAGAAGTTAGTAGCGTATGCAACCTAGGGCAGACTTAACTGCATTGGATCATTGAAAGTGTGCGCCCAAGCATTCTGCTTTTAACACCTCCCTTATACGTAGGGATGTCAATATATCCAATTTGAATCGGATATCCGACCGATCCGATCCAAAAAAAACGGATATGGATAAAAATTTAATATCCGATTAAGAAATCGGATCGGATTCGGATTTAATAAATGACATCCGATCGGATTTGGATTCAGATTCGGATATACATGAATATCGGATCGGATTCAGATTCGGATTCGGATCGGATTCATTTTTAGACAAATATCCTCTATCTAATACTTAGAAAATGGCAAAATTCGGTTCAAAATTTGGATTCGGATTCGGATATAAATAAAAAATCGGATTCGGATTGTAAAATCGGATTTTGGATTCGGATTCAGATATGACTTTGATTTATTCGAATTCGAATCTGAATCCAAATCCAAATATACCGAAAAAGCGGATATGATTAAAGATGTATCCGATCCGAATCCGATCCGTTGACATCCCTACTTATATGCATACTCTATCTTAGAGACATGTATTTGCTTGTAGAAATAACTTTTGGTTAGGACCAAATTGACAAGGGCACTGACTTCCAAATGGAATGAAACATGATGGACACTATCTAGACACTTCTGAAACCTATTCCAATTAATAGAATTGGAAAATCCTTCACATAATTTGTGATATAAAACCTTAAATTTTTTGAGAAGCATAGGCATTACAAAAAAAGGATTTTTTTCATAAAACTAGTTTGCTACATTAGCCTAGTAAGCCTATCAAATGAGCTTTAATTAACATAATAATTGATCCTAAGATACTAAAACCATGTATGAACAACACCCAATTGAAAGAATTGAAAAATGTATCATGGACTGGAAGATATACTGTGAAATTTTGGTTTTCTAGAAACTATCGCAACTAAAAAATTTGATCTAAAATGGAAGATATGATCTAAATGAATTTGTTTCAAAAACTTAAATTTATGTTGAAACTAAAACAAAAAAACATATTTCAAACTGTGATTTTGGGATAGATGAGAGATTGGTCTAATAGGGTCATATTGGACTCAAACCTAGGGAAGTTGACACCTGGTATATCCTAGAAGAGAATCTTTTTTTACAAATTTGCAAAACCCTTTCAGGTTCAAACTTATGACATCTGAAAGTTAAAGAATCATTTACATTATAGAACTTATAAAAATCCAGATACAGAAAGCATGTTCTAATGAAACGACTACGAGGGTATCAAAATGACTTCAAAATTGATGAAACTTGGTTAGAAACATATAGATGCATTAAGAGAAAATGCCCATTTTAACGTACTGAGAAAACTCGACATAGATCCTAACTTATTACACCAAGAAATTAAGGTGAATTCTGAAATTCGGATTCTACATTGTATAGAAAAATATGTTTGTGTCAAACGGATGGCAGAAGGGTCAAAACATATTGGATTTTTAAGGTATTGAGTGAAACTAAACATGTACTCGAGAGTTGTACTTTTGTGGAATTGAAAACTTTGCCTTAGGTGTAAAGATATGCTTTCCAAACTTGATTGAAAATTCCTATGTTTCTACAAGATGTCCTATTCTGAAAAACAATTGGGAACTAATTCTACTTGCTCATGTTTTGGTGAAATGCAACCCAGAAAAATGAAATATTCTTGTGTGAAGATAAACTATGTGCTTGATAGAATTGAAGAACAATAACTATCACAGGTAAATCTATATGCATGGATGTTATTAACAAGGAAACATTTTATATATTTCAGTCTTTTATTGAGCTCCATCTATTTCAAAGATGAAATGAGCCCCTAGTTGTTTATTAAACAAACAAAAATATGTTCTTAAATGATGAGAACATGTTGCGATCAACATGATTTCTATAGAAACCTCATGTCGATATGATTCGTTTTCTATGAAAGCTAGATTATGTCATACTTAACAAAACAATTCAACAAAGGAAAAGGGTATAGTTTATGCAAAAGCTATGCCAAAATAAATGCACCTTAGCTTCTACAGAAGCTAAAAATATTAAATATATTTCTAGAAATATAGAAAAGAGTAATTTATGGAGAAGGAGACCTACCATGCCCACACACTCTTGCTCCTTCATTCCCCCCTTTTCCTTCTTCTTCTTATATGACTTTTAGCTTGGATGAAGCTAAGGAGGCAACATTCCTAAAAGGGTGTTTGAATTCATTGGAACACCATGGAACAAAACACTTTGTTTCATTTTCGTTGTTGCCAACACAAATGTTGGGCAATAGACGGTTGGGATAAAGCAGACACCAGAACATGGGGTATAAAACCCTACTTGTCCCATGGTGTTCCGTGCCATGGAACAAACACCCATGGAATCCCTCTACTCAAGCTTTTGATGAAACCCTGCTTCCTTTCTTCCCTCTTATAGTTCTCTTTCGCACCTCTTGGAAATCTCTTTCATGCAGCCATCTTCCTTTCCCTCTCAAAGAATCTCTACTCGCTCTTCCTTTCCCTCTCGAAGAATCTCTGCTCACTGCACTGGCTCACTCATTGCTCATATCACAAACAACACTCAAGGCAAGCCGCTTCTCAGACCATACAGCTCGTGGAATGCTTATGATCTCCCATGCAGCCCCTTTTCTTGTGTCTTCCCTCTTCTTCAACTAAAATTGATGGTGGTTCCCCCTTTTGTAGGTATGAACATTCTTTTCCTCGCTCACTCTTTATCTCACTCTCAGTACTTTACTATTTGTGTCGTTCATGGCCACATGAATGATTTGCATTCCTAATTTGTGCAATTCCCTTCTCTTCCATCTCTCTATCTCTCCCTCCTTCCCACAAGTAGCCTCCCTCCCTTTCTTTCTCACCTCTGAAGGTTGATTGTGCAATTTTTTCCCATCTGTTGTTATGTGTCTAGGCAACTCAATGGTTGAGGATTTCTTTTGTGATTTAGTGTCTCTCGACTTGATGTTCTTTTTTGTCATTGTGTTTGTTGTGGTGGCTTGGTTTGCCCTTCCCCTTAAAATTTCTCGATTGGTTTTTTTTGTTCTAATTATCTTAAAAATTTTGGAGTTTGATTGTTTTTTAAGGCTAATCCATGTTTTCATGAGTTTTGTGATATTATTTGCTTTAAATTGACCCAAATAGGGCTTTCTGAAATCATATTTTTAGTGCAAGGAATGAAAATCCTTTTGTGATTGATTGTCATCCTAATTTGTGGTTGATTTGCACAATCACTTGATTCGTTTATTTTCATCCCTTAGTTTTGAACCTATATTGATGTGTACCTCATGGTCATCGTTCAGCAAAAGAAGGCGTGATAGATTTTAAAATTGTGTTACAGAAACCAAAACAAAAGTTTCAATCAGAAGCATGAAATATGTTGTCTAGCTCTGAAACCTTGTGTGTAACCACTTAGTTTGCTTCTTTTCATCGCTCGCTTTAAAATGTTATGTTGTTATCTATGGTTGTTCAAACAATAAGGTTTCATATGCTTTAGGGTTTTGTTTCACATAAACTAAAACAAAGAGTAGTGCATGAAATATATCACAACTAACATAACCAACATCAAATTGTATTGTATCCTAAAGAAAGCAAAACTAAAAGTCAATCATTTTTATGTTGACAGTCAATTTAACCTTTAGCTCTGATATTCTAACACTAGAGCTTCAATAACTCAATTCAAGCACATAGATCTGACAACTTGGATCTACTTTGTTTGAGCTCTTACAGTTACAGAGACTCTAGGATATGATAGTTGTTCTACATGTCTAGACTTTTCTTTCATAGAGAATGCTGCTCGCTTGAGATTGAAAACACACCAATTACAGATTGGCTAACCATTTTGGAGATCATTGCATGCCAGCTCTTGCTTCCTCTCTTTGGGGTGTTGTTGTTCACAGGCCAAGCCTAAGTTAGGTGGCTGGCTCATTGTCTGCTTGTTGGTTCAAAACTTTGATTATAGTACAACTCTTGTGTATGTTTCTAATCTTTATTGACAATGTATTATACTTCTTAATGGCTTAGTTTTTGTATCACATACATGAAAGTTGACATCCCATGTGTAATGCTACTTGAACTTTATTGTGATGCTTTGATGGTCTATAACTCTTTGTGGACTTGGAGCGCTTATAGTTTGTTTTGGGAGGATAAAGATGGACCATTGATCAATTTGTTCTTCTTTTGTTTCAAATTTGGATTGAGAATTGTATTTTAGGTACTTTCTATCTCCTTGTCAAGTGATTTGCATGGCTGTAGAGGGAAACCTTAATTGTTGTTGTAGCACTTTTCTTCAAGTTGGCAATGAAAATTAAACTCCACTTAGCTTTTAGCTTCATGCTGAAGCAAAAGGCTATCAGGAGGGAGATGAATTGGCTGAATTGGAAGCTCCCTCATAGACAAATTTTTATTTTCTTTTCTCATTGAATTTGTTTATGTTCAATTAGCTATATATGCTTAATAGTTCAAATGGTTTTAGAGAAGTTATTTAGATTGCACTACTTCATAAATTCCTTTACATTTACTTTTCAACAAGTCTCTTGTAGGCATTACTTTGAAACAATACCATTTGTTTTTCTTGTTTGTAAAAGTATATCCTTTTGGGGGTTTCTTAAATTGGTACCCTAGTAAGCTAGTTTTAGGTTCATCCAAGTGAAAAATGACCTACGAATGTTGAGCTCACATCTAATGATCACTATATCATTGAACATCTTGTATGAACTGGTATTTCACAACTTTAGGTTTTGGTAATAGCCAAAAGTTTGTAGACCATTGGCCAAAAAACTACCTAACAATTTGAATGTACTGCTAACGATGAATCTCTCAATTTGTTGTAAATGTTAAAATGTTAAAAGCCAAATCATGGTACTTGTGAAATTTCATTGAATGTTGAAATGATCTTTGTAGTAATTTAATAATGCAAGTTTACCAATAACTATATTACATGTATATTGTACAGTGCTAGAAACATTCTAGCTTCATTTTGACAGCTTGTTTGTTATGGTTTTGGCCATTTGGTTGTTTCTTTTGCTTATGCAAGCTCTAAAAACTTCAATTTGGGGTTGCCTTTGTTTCTCACCACATCTTAGAGTCTGCGGGGTTAATTAGGCATATGTTTGATTGCCACTAACACCAATGTTCAAAGAAAGTTTTCACATGATGCAATAGAAAATATTCCAAGTAATGTTTGTCTTGATGCTAATTTTTGTCAAAGATTTTTTTGCCCTATACCTTCCAAGTAACATTACCCTTGGTTTTCATATTTTCTTTTAATGAACCACACAAATAAGTATACGTCACGTGGAAGATGACTATATGGAGATCAAACGTAGCATACTCAAAGGGGCTCAAACATGTTTGACATCTCTCACATCTCTATGGAATCCCCAATGGAAACTCTGGATTTTCAAGTCAGTGTTTTGGATATGTTCATTAGTTGTTTTGTAGCATGATGCCACTAAGATATGGGGCCTCATAGTGGAATTTGTCTACATACATGTTGTAGGGAGACCCTTTGAAATGCCCTGAGATTTGCCCAAAATTTTAACCTTGTAGGTGGCGACATCCAAGAATCCCATTATTCTGCAATATGCATAATTTTCATAGCAAATGGTAGTAAATATGGTAGATTTGCTTAAGGTCATGATGATTCATGCATCTCAAGGCATGATTTTGTATTCTTAATTAGGCAATTTACTTTCTTAAATATATGCATCAAGCTTTTCTTACTATTTTACCTAAAATCTAGTCCAGAAAATTTATGTAGGATTTTATTTCAAGTAAGATATTCTCACTGTGCTATATATTCATTATGTTATGTCATTATTTCAACTATACTAGACTAATTTCATGCTTCATACATGTAATCTAATTGTTTCTTTAACTTTTTATTTTCATGACATGCAAAAACTAAAAGATGATGTTTCATCCTAGTTACAATGAACTAGAAAAAGATGAGGCACATACAACACATGGGCACCTTGTCATCTACATTTTAGCAGTTATAGTGAGCTAGATGGCCAATTGCTGGGAGTTGGCATGGTAGCTTGTATTGGTAGTAGGACTACTCTTACTGTCTAGGTTATGGACCTTTGTGAACATTTTTATATCGATGTATGCGAACTTGTGGCCCTCAATAGTTTGTATTTGATTCATTATGGGTATAATTGATAGTATTTATTTGAACCTTTGAACATCTAACATTGATAATGTTTTTTTTTAAGTTATGAAATTCATTTTGATATTTTGGTGTTCTATGTATTATCTTGCTTTAACAGGATCAAGTTAAGTTATTGAACATGTTGATTTTGATTTAACAGCTTTTGTTATGAATTTTTAATAAGACTGATATAACATACTCTTGCCATCAAACATAAAAATGAGGAATGAGTTTAGTTTTGTGGGCTGTAACTTTGTATGACATCTCTACACTCTAAAAACAATAAACAAAACAAGCAAAACCAACAAACATAATGTTCAAGTTATCAAACATCAAACATAACAGATATAACAGATTGTACATGATGCAAACACTGGACAGAACATACAAAAATGGACAAAATATAAATCAAAGGTTGGACACAACAGACAAGATGGACAAGACAAAAAACAATAAAAACAAATGCCAAACAGAATGAACATGATGTTTTGTTCTTAAAACCACCAAACAATAGACAGAGAACATCAATGATAGGACCGATAAGACAGGGATGTGGTAGACAGGACCTTGTGTCTGTTTTGTCCAAAGGAACAGTTATCAGACAAGTGATACTGGATTAAAGATTGAATTGAGACTCCAAATCAAACAAATTAGATCACATATCAAAGAACTAAGTTCTTCTATCCAAAGGTGAGAGACCATGCATCGCTTGTCAAACCCTATCAGAAAACTCCAAGGGCTGTTGAACTAAATTTTCTAAAGACAGTTCATATGTAGGGGGCCATCCACCTGAACTAGGACCAAACCCATCCCGTTTAGGCATGTCCTTTCGTATTTGGTCAGAGTAACTGTTTTGACAACTTTGAGATATATGAGGCTTTATTGAATCATTTTTAATGTCTCAACATCCATATTAACATCTTCATCTACATTCATCTCTCTATCCATATTTATCTCTCAATCAAGATTGAAGATCCAGACCAAACATGTGTTACTGAAAGAAGGATCGGATTTGTAATCTAAATCAAGATGTGATATGAACATTCAGATTTATAATACATTGTGGATCATAGTTCTTGGGTTTGCATTGAAGATTTACATCTAGGGATTGATTAGAGATAAAGGGGCAATTCAAGTTAAATTGAACTCAGTCTAGGTCGATCTGAGAATGATAACCTTGCTCCAAGCTTGGTCTGAGCTAACTCCAATCTGCTGACCTAAATTTGAGTTAGACCTTTCATAAGTGGCAGTCAAACCTATCTAGAGACATGGTCCAACTTTGTTGGAACTGAAACCAGGTAATGTAAGTCATGGAAGGTAGGTTAAGTTAAATGAGATATGACAAACTTACTATAAGCTTGATAAAGGTTACATGTGCGGAATTGAGCCGGAAATACACTATTTCTAAGGAAACAGGCTCTGTCGAGTCTTATTGAGCTGGATTGAGTTGACATGAATTGAGCTAGACAGCAGTGAGCTAAAAATAATGCTTCCTCTACATAAGGTGCATACAAAATATTCCTATTTGAAGTTGAATCGTTGTTAATGGTAAAATGACATAAGACATCGACCTATTGGTTTGGCAATCTACAGGCTCTGGGGTGACTTAAGTGCAGGGGGAGACACGAAAGGATAGGTTAAAACCATTTTCGAGTAAAGAGCTAAGATTGGTCCGAATATTTGAATAACGTTAGGTGATTCAAAACGATAAGAAAATGATTCATAAACCGTTTAGAAAACAACTTGAAATAGGGGTAGACGGCCGAGGGATGGACAGGTTTGAAGTGTTTAAAGGACGCCGAATTCCACTTCTAAATGCAGGTGTGAGCTAGAACCCAAAGTACTTCTTATTTTTCATATTGATATTTCTAAGCAATTTTCCTCAGTACCCCTTACCCAGGATTTTTTGACTCTGACCCTACATACAGCTCACAGTTATGTGCAGCCACAAATGTTCTTTCTTTAACGTTTTGCTAAACTCGCAATCGTGGTACTCGTCAATAATAGCCATGTCTTCTGGATTTTCTGACTTCCACACTGGTTTTAGAGTATTCTTCTTCGTCTTAACCATCTTAAGATGTTTCGTCGTCTCCTTTACTCTCCTTGCCAACAAGATCGCGAATATACAAACTACAAAATCAACGTTGTGCACGAGCATACAAAAAGAAAATCTACGAAAATGTCTTCATTTTACCAGCCAAAAAGCTCTTACTCACTGAGCTGGACAGAAACTCATTTGCATCATTTGGCTGCTTACGGTCTGGTTTCCTCGTTTGCTCGGACGGGAATGCAAACAAACCCAACGTTGTGGAGGTTTGAAGGGGTCATGTCAAGGTTAGAATCGCCCAATCATCGTAAGACTTAAAGCGGTGGCAGGGGCAGGTTAGACTGGAGGCAGAGTTGTCGTTGAGGAGGTTTGGGTCCGAAAGGCTGGAATCGCCCTGGAAATTTGTTGATGAAGGGTTCTGCTTGGGTCCCATCTCTGGGATGGGACCCACACAATGAGGACGTGGAGTCCATAGGTGATGTGGCCTTCGGGAAGTTACCTTGGCATTGAATCCCGCTTGGCGTTTACGAGCCTAACACGCAACACGGCCTTTTGACTTGCTGTCTGTCCATGGACGAGGAGGGGAGGGGTGTCTTCAAAAGCAAATCCCGAAGAAGAAGGGGGTCATTCGGAGACGGTGCAGAGATAAAGCGGTCGAGTGGGTTCGAGAAGCGGGGCTGTTCGGGTTGGCGCTCTGCAGTTGGCATCATCACGCGAAAGTTCGTTGCCAGAGACGTGGGTTGAGGGAAGGAAGAAAGAGTGTGTAAAGGAAGCAGATCGGCCGGCGGACGGACGGTCGGACGGCTGGGGGTTTGAGAACGAATCACAACGCGGGTAAGCGGCGTAGTTTCCTTTCTTATGTTTTCTCCTTCCCTTGTCAACCCTTCGTCATCCTTATGCCTTCACTTCACCTGTCTGTTCGTCAGTTGCCCCTTCGCGCAATCTTACAAGAAGAGGGAAAGAGTAAAGGAGCCTATGGCCCTTAATCCACAGTTATTTGGCGACGGCCGCCCAGTGCCTTTCACTAACGAGATGTTCGTCTTGTCACGCGACGGTGTGGAGTTTGAGATCGATAAGATCCCCTCGTAAGTTATTTCCCTATTTTCTTTAATATGTTTCCGTGTGTGCTATTTCGGGTTCCTCTGATGATTTTATGGCAGACTAGCCTTTGTCATCAAACACTTGTTAAAGATAATGCATTCTTTCTGTTTCTGGTCTCTTGTAAACTTTTTCCATCCAGCTGATGAATGATAAAGTAGATAATACGATGCACTAGACATGCGTCATGCGTCATCTAGACGGAGCATGTTATTTTCATAGAGTCCTTCAAAAGTACAGAACAAAAAGTACTCATCCATTCAGCATTTTTCATTGGACAAGTATATATTCCAACTAGCATGATTCTTATAAAAGAGGAAGTGTTTTATGAAATTCTGGCATCTATTATGATGCTGATGATTGGGAGTACTTTCTCAATTTCATTCATTTCTAAGTTCCATAATTACCAAGAAAACTCGCGTCCCTGTTCCTAAGTTCCACAGTTTTTTAGACGTCCTGCTTCTGTTATGCACAGTGCTTCTATCATTCATTCTCTTTGCTTTGTAGTCACTATTGTTCAAGACTAGGCTTTGTACAGGACAAGCCTTAATGGAAGTCCGAAGGTTGCAGAGTCTGTAAATTTGGTCTTGTAATTCTAAACAAACTCTAATCCGACAAATATGTTCATTCCAGAAACTTTTCATGAATTGTGTGTACAAATTTTATAGGCTAACATGCTTTCGTTTAGTCATGTAAGGCCTTGGAAATGCAAATACATGCATGCCTGTTCTTTTTTTTTGCAGGAACCATCATTTGATCTTGTCTTTTTGTTTTAATTCTGCTAGTGCTAGGGAAGGTAAAGTAAAGGCAAGGGGGACCATTTTCTTGTCAAATGTAAGGATCGTGTTTGTAACAAGTCAACAAGTTGGCAACTTTATGGCTTTTGACATGCCTCTGGTATGTTATCTTCCAACTCCTATTAATCATGTGGGGAAAAATTCCTTTTAACAGAATCATGGTCTTTTAGAAATTAAACCAGTTTTGCATTTTTTGGCTACCTCTATTTTGTTGGCCATCTTAATTTTGATGATTTTTAGTTTCATGCAGTACAGGTATCACACAGGATCTTGATTACTTTGTAATTTGTAAATACTATGCACAAGCACATGCAATCGTACACATGCGATTACACATTCATTCACGTAGGACCTACCTTTTGACTTCTGGTATTCATTATACATTGTGAAATAAGGATGTAATGATTACAGGAGCTGCCAAAAAAAACGTTAGAAATGTAGGCCTGAAGTCTAAGCAAGATTATGTTTGGTTATCCTGTCAAATCCTTGAGAATCCAATCTAATGCAAGGTAACCCACTTGCATGTGTAATTAGAAGACAAGCTGGAGTTCTTCATAAAGTATTCCTTTTTGGTCAAGGCAAATGAGCCCACTAACAGTAGTCATGCTTCTGTGCGTTCAGCATGTTACATAATTCAATCAATCTACAACTATGTTATCAAACATTTGTGCGTAGGCCCCAGGCAGTGTTGTACATATCGTACGATACGGAGCCGTACCGTACGATACGTATCATTTAGGAAATACGATACGATAGCCCCCCTGTATCGTAAATGAGGGTGTATTGTACTTGTATCGTATGATACATACGGTATAGGCCTCCGTATCGTACGATACGGTGCGATACACCTCCGTATCGTACGATACAGGCTGATTTCAAAAAAGAGGGGCCTGAACCCCCATTTTTTGAGTTTTCTTCATAAAAACCCGCACCTTCTTTATTTCTAACCTAGAGATTGTGCTGCCTTGGAGGAGAGTCATCGATTTCCACCATGAAATAATCGATTTCACCATGAAATCATTGATTAAACCATGGATTTGTGCGTGGGTGGCTTATTCATGTTGGGAGGAAAGGGGTTTTTTTAAATCATAAAGATGAAGATGAAGAAGAAGATGGAGATGAGGATGAGAATGAATGTGATGAAGATTATGAATGAGAGTCGAGAGTGCTTTCATTTTATATGTTAATACATTGAACATTTTCACAATTTCATTATCATCTTGTGAAGTAATATATAACATTTCAAACTTGCTTTTGATGTGGTATCTCATAGACTTATGGACCTTATGACTTATGAATCTATGGTTATAAAATCATGATATACGTTATGTAATTGTTGATTTGTTGTGCTTTCTAGATTGATATTGTTATGAATTTTGATGTTTACGAATGATGAACCGTAACTTTATAGCAATAATAAGTCTGTCATTCTCTAAACATGTTTTTTATGAAGAACATATTATTCTTGATTTTTACTATTTTTTATGAATTTTTCGATTTTTTTTCTTATTTTTTCTGATTTATTTAATAAAAAATGATACGGTTACGATATGTTACGATATTTTACGATACGGCATATCTTAAAGCTAGACTGATACGGCTTACGATATACTTTTTACTACATTGGCCCCAGGGTTTCGCCCAGTTGGCTAGGCTGCCCATTCTTAGGTGACCTGCCATATGAAAATGGCTATATGCCTAAGCACCCATGGATGTGTTTTTGTTTCTTCTTTTTCTTGTATATATATATATATAGACACACGTACATACACATATGCACACACCTATGTGTGTGTCTGTGTATTTCCTGATCAACCTAACCATTTATCTTGTTTATCAAAGTTCTAATAAAGGGCCCAAGCAATGTATTAAGGCAATGTTTAATGTTTATACTTAATGCGTAAGGCATGATTAGGTTGAAATTTTTATGTCGTTTCTTTATTTCTAATTTGATGAGTAATTTTGATTTTTGGGTTTTACAATTTAAAATTAGAGATTCACTTCGTGAGATAGGGTGGATTGAATGAATGCAACCAAAATCTAATCCTGTTTCATCTACGTTGTAAACTAAGTTTTGCACACAAACCTAGCTGAAGCATTCCCTTTGTCATCCTTTTTTTTTTTCCATTGTGTAAGGGACTGAGGTGGGCTAGATATGATCTATTGCCATGTCCAGAAACAGAAAGGTCTTGATCCCTATAAAAGGATTGCCCTTTTGAAGTAAAAAAGTTAGAAGGGTTAAGTTTTTCTGACACAAGCTGACTCGAGAAATTGGAAAACAGAACCGAGTGAAAGGAAGAGGCTTCCAGTTCCAGCCTTTTTTCAGTAGGAATATAAAAGGATAGAAGATTTTAGATGTAAGAAGAATAAGAATAAGAGAAGAAGATCCCAGATTTCAAAAGCACAGCTGTATTTTGATGCATCAACCTTGTGTGAGGTGTTGAACCCCTTTTTTGCTTTTCTCCCCCTATTTCTTCTGACGGCTTAAGACAATATCAGGGCTCATGATGCCCTTTACATTTGATGAAATCAGTCACAAGAAAACATTGAAAAGGAAAACCCCAAGGGAACATAGAGTAATAAAAAGTAAATCACCTCCGATTAAGTAATAATTTCAGTTGGCCTAGAAACTTTCAGATTTATTTCAATATCAAATGTAGTGTCCAGGTTTGTACTTGCAGACCTGACATCAGTGCTAAAATCTGCAAATTGGAACAAAGAAGTGCAAAATGAAAAATTGCAAATCAGGAATAGATTTTCAGAGAGGATGAAGTAGAACGAAAATTATTTCAGATCTGACTTTACAAAAAGGAAAAGAAAAATCAGACATGTTTAGTACGAGGGTCATCAGTGCTCATACTGTGACAGATTTTTGAGGGATGAACAGAGAAGGAAACAGGTTTAAAAAGAGAGAGAGAATCTTTGAGGAAGAGGTTTGAGAATGGAAGAAACAGTTTGACTGAAATTTTAATTGCAGATTTACTTGGACATACCTTTTCAAAATCTGGAGCCTGCTAACCTGGCTCTTATACCATGAAAAACTTGCTGTTGCTGCAGCTTCACTAGGCAGAGTAGATGAAGAAGAAAGGGTACAGAAGAGGACACTGCAACAGATCTCATCAGTCTCAGATAGAACTTGCCTAATTTTCAGTAAAATATATAAGGGTAACAATATATATATATATATACATATATATATATACACCAAATGAAAATTCCCTCTAAAATACATTTTTTACAAATGAGGACATGTGGATCTGCATGCAGTTAGATCCAACTCCAACACAACTAAACCAATGATCTTTCCAGTGTTTGATAGTCCATCCTTATCATACAATCATGAATTAGGTTCCTGGAAACTGAATGCCAACCTTTCCTGCGGCTGACCAGCACCGCCAATGATGTCAGTGCCCAATACTTTGCTAATGTGAGCCTTGATTTCTTTCAATTGTTTCAGTAGCCTTGTCAAGTTTGTAAGAGCTGGGCAACTTGTATTTGGTTTTTATAAGTTGAACCACTGTTGGTAATTGGTTATTTACTCTGTTACACGGGAGCAGTACCAGCTCCGTACTGGTACGATACCCGTACGGGTACCAGTACACACTTGGGTGTGGCTTGGGTACTTGTTTGACCTTATCGGGTATGGGCAACGTACCCAGTTACGTATTTGGCATTTTTTGGACTCGGTCAAAGCTATGTTACATAGGTATGGGTACGGGTACAGACCATTTTCAAAAAACTTAGGTGCAGGGTACGGCCGTACACACACACACACATATATATATATATATATAGAATAACATATTCATAAATCATGATCCAAAATTTATAGATACTATCATACTAATAAACAAAGTATGGAAGTAATTAACATACAAAATATATCAGCTTTCTTGATTCTCCTTAGTCGCATCATCAAGATTAAAAGGAACAACAGTTCTTTAAGGTCCATATTAAGAGCATTCAAATCATGTTCTCCTTCAAGTTTCACGTCAATGTCTTCCGGATTAACATACCAATACTTGGATGATCCTGAACTTCAAGTTGCAACAAAATCACAATATAATTTAAGTTAATATTAACTTTAAACAACCAACATAATATACATTAATACATATGTATACATATTAAAGATGAAAAAAAAAAAAAGAAATACTTGTAATCATCTGAAGTATGTGAAAGTAAGCGGTAGGTTGGAGTGGACATAAACTAAAAACTAAATCTTTTGCTCGCTTACTAGTTAGCTTATTTCTTTTGATGTTGTGAATTTGAGAATAAGTGCTCTAGTTTCTTTCACAACATAAAGAGGTTGCAGGTTGAGATAATAACTTCAACGCAAGTTGTTGGAGATTTGGTGTCGATGCCCCAAAACATAACCACCAATTAACATGATTTTCTTCATCTCTTGCCATTTCAGCTTGTAATGAATCACTTCTTCCACCAGAGAAGCTCGCAAACTCATTATTTATTGTCTTCAACCGATGAGAATTGGAAAATAGTCTTCACAAACATATCTCCCTATTGTTTGATATTTCTGGATCTCGATTAGGAGGAACACGACCAGTACCTCCTGCCAACCATGTTTGTTCATAATATTTGGGATTTAAGGAGTGTGTCATACAATGCAAAGGGTTGTTGCTTCTATTCCATCTTCTTACTAAAATTTTATGCACATGATCGAAAAACTCAGAATCATCAAGTGCAGCATTCTTCTTCTCATGTCTAAAAATGATGTTTTGAATTTTTTCAATCATGTTATTCCACATATCATAAACTCTATGAAGCATGGCCCCTTCTTTATCAACTTCTCTCAGCATCTGTCAAATAAGCTCTGTAAACTGCAGAAAATATGTAATCTTATCCAACCATTGTTATCATTCATCATCTAAAATACATTTTTTCATTTCTTGACCCTTCACAATGTCATCATTCCGATAAAACTCCCAATCATTGTCAATCACCATAAGTGTTAATGCATGTTTCACCTGCTTTATTCTTTTCATCATTACAATAATGGATGCAAAATGAGTCTATGCTACCTTCAACAATTTCAAATCAGAATGCTTATTAAATATAGTAAGAGCTTTGTGGTGGTTTACAACAAAATTTCGGATGTTTCTGACATCATGCTCAAGCTCCTCAATCCATGAATAAAATTTAACAGTGTTTGTATCTTCTTTTGATGGGTTGCAAACACTTTTTAAGTGCTAGATTTATACTGTGTGCCATACAAGGAGTCCAAAATATGTGACTATACTTGGGATCACTTGCCAAATTCATCCCTGCTTGTTGGCAAACTAGAGCATTATCAGTAATAATTTGCACAACATTGTCTTCACCTACTTCTTTGATGACTTCTATGAATAGCCCTTTTAAATACTCAACGTCTTTGTACTCCCCAAATGCATCAACACATTTCAAAAAGATTGGTCCATTAAGCGAATAAGCAATAAAATTTATCAGTGGTCGTCTTTGTATATCAGTCCATCGTCAGAAACAATGGATACTCCATATTGTGTCCATGAAAATTTCTTTTTCTCTAATAATTTTTTGATGTTTGCATTCTCTTATGCAATAATTATTGTTCTCAACTTCTCTGAACTTGAGGTTACATAACCAACCAAACTGCTATTAGCCAAATCTGTAACAACATCTTTCCAATAAAGAGTTCTGACTACATTAAAAGGAAGTGAACTTGCAAAAAAGAACCTTCTGATCCTTCTATCCATCTCTACCCTTCCCATATTTTTGAATGCTTTGTGCTAATGTTTTGGTAGGTCCAATCGCCCATGTTTTTTTTGTCTTTTCTTTGAAGCATCTTCACCTTATTGCATAAAGAGGAATAGATAGTTCACTTGACTTGGTTGAATATTTTTTTGTCTCAGCTGCATCTTGTTCTTTTTTCAATACCTTCATCGATTCTTTGCTAATTTTTTCACATGGATTAATTCCATGGCCTTTGATATGCAATAAATGTGCCTTGTGACGTGTATAAGAGCCAGTAAAATGATTATTACAGAAATTGCAAGAAAAAAATTATATTCCTACCCCCACCACTAGCTTTTCCTAGTTTTTTGACATAGCACCAAAGAGGCTGAGATGAATCCATTTCTACTGCAGCAGCGGTATTAACACTACTACAGTCTACTGCTTCTTGCCATATTTCCACTTCCACTTATAGGTATCGTTCCTTTTCCTTTATCAGCCATTACAACTTATATTTGAAAAGCAAAAAACTATAACCTATGTCACATAGGTACGGGTACGGGTGCGGGTATGGAACATTTTCAAAAAATTTGGGTGCGGGGGTACGGCCGTACACACGTGGATATATATATATATATATATAATTCAAACAATTCATAAATTATGATCCAAAACACAGTATGAAAATGAAAAGTTGTGAGGAATACAAGAAATGTTTAGAGTGAAAAGGGTAATAGGAAAAGAGAGGGGGATTTTTAATTTATAACTAAAAAACGTGGGCAGATTGAGCAATTCCCACTCAAAACTGGAAACAATTCCAAGACCCGGAAGACCTAGGTCTGATCCAGACCCGAAATCTTGTTTTATTTCAGGAACTGGCCAGATCAATTGAAGTGGCGGGTGGGAAACAAAAAATTTGATGAAATGAGGTGGGAAACAAAAAATTTGATGAAATGAAAAGGAGCGCCATTTCCTTCGTACGGGCCCTCGCTCGATCTACGAGCATTCAAAAGGAGGCCATCTCTCTCCTTTCCTCCACTCTTCTCCCCTTCTTCTTGCTCTTGGTAGAGTCACCCGACCGCCATAGCCATGTCCAGCGACCAAGAAAACCGAGTACCAGTCACGTGGGCAAGGGCCAAAAGAACCGCTGACTCCTCTGCTACCACCGTTCCTCCGCAGAAGACACGCGCCGCGTTGGCCGAGCTCATCAACCTCATCGACACCTCTTCTAGCGCCCCTGCTCGATCTAGAAAGAAGTCGACCAAGGCCTTCGCTGGAGTTGATCTTGGTGCCTAATCTCGGCAGAAGAAGGGCGTTGTCTTGGGCGAGCTACCTGAACTTGCCCATTCATTGTCTAGTGTGGCAGGCCGAACCAGGAGGAAGGCAAGGAAGTCGGGCACTCGAGAAGGGGTTAGGGTTTTTGACTGTTCAAAAATGGACAACTTTGGACTCGGTCAAAGCTGACCGAGTCCAAAAATGGACAAAAATAATCCGGGTACGTTGACCGTACCCGGTGCTTCGTTGACCATATTTTTGCCATACCTAGACCCATACCGGTACCCATACCGGTACCGTACCAGTACCGTGCAGGTACTCCTCATAAAAAGAAGTACCTGTGTGACATAGACTATAACCAATAACTAAAAATATATATCAACAATTCAAGCACGTAAAAAAAAAAGAGATGATCTACCAGAAAACCGTGCAAGCACACATGGAAGAAAAACACAAAAAACAAATGATCTACCAAACAAATGGAAATCATATTTGCATATAGAATGTTGTAGAAATTTCATTATTGAAAAGATTTAAACAAAGAAACGAACCCTTGAAAGAAACAAAGAAACAAACCCTTCGGAAATAAGCAAAACCATCACAAAACAAATGAGAGAAAACAAAAAATAACTACGACGCTCTAAAACTCTTCAGACAAGTACATAGGCACATATGAGAAAACGAAAGAACAAAAAATGAAGAAAAGAACTCGATCTTCACAAAACAACGAAAGATCCTTTAGATGAAACCAATTACTGCATTCGAAAACCCTAAAAACCAAGCAAGATCAAAAGAAAGAGCTCGTTGAAGAGGAAGAAGCAGAAACATCGAGGTGAATCACCACTAGCCGCTTGCCATTCGCCTCCCGTCGTCGGTGACGAAGTGATAAAGCAAAACCGTCGATGAAAAACTTAATGGTTATGATATTTTTAATGTGAAAAATGTAAACCGCGTTAAAATGTAAACTACATTAAAAACCTAAATCGAACATTTTTGGACTTGGTCAACTTTGACCGAGTCCAAAAATGGTCGGATTCGACCTCAGGTACGTCAACGGCATACCCCGGCCACACCCATGGCCGCACCCTTACCCGTACCGGTATTGCGGTACCCGTGTTAGATAGGGTCAAAGTTGACTGAGTCCAAAACTGTCTTTAAATTAGGTTTTTTTTTTTTTCCTTTTCAACACAACGCAAACCCTCGACTTTTGTCAAGGGTATTACCCACAGCAGTAGCGCATGTGGAGTTCTCCAGCGACGTTGGCTGCTCTGTCGATTCGTTTCAGCAGTTTTCAGGGAGAGGCAATGTCTCCGGCTAATGCGACGTAGCTGTTGTTGTTCAACGACTTCTCCAGAGACTGTTTTGGCCATTTTTGTTAAAGCTTCATATTTATGCTTCTTTTTTTTTCCAGCAGTCTCTTATTGTCCAGCAGTCTATCCGTTTACTTCGAGCGCAGGTTTAGAATCACCTGCCCTTCTTCTATGACCTACATCAACTATTTTTCTTTTTCTTCTTCGAAAAACATATTGTCCGCCCTTTCTCTTTTACATTTATATGCAACAATTTTTTTTAGATAATTGTGCGTCTTGCATGCTCCTATAACCTGTTCCATTTCGGCATTTAAGACTTAGATTCCAGTTCCACAATGCTGAGTTGTGGTTCGTATTTGACTTTCTAAGGGGCTGCTTAGTTGTTTGATAGATGATTTTCCTCATTCCATTGCAACTTTGCAATATATGCAGAAGATTACTTTGAGATTGATATGTATTTTTGTCCATATGCTTAAAGTTTTTCATAGGTTTCTTAAACACACTGCCCTTGGTATATATCTTCTGTATTCACTGTGTTGTTGACTGTTTATGTTGATATATGTTTTCTGTGTTGTTTGCTTGTCATAGATACTTTTATGTTGTTTACTTGTTTATCATTTCTTAGTAAGTTAACATGCACCCAAGTTTTTTGAAAATAGTCTGCACCCGTACCTGCACTGGTACTCATACCGGCACCTGCACCCGTACCTATGTGACATTTGTTATTTAAGGCTAGATCAGCCACCATCTGGCTGTCATGGCCCTATAACTTTTGATCCAGGAACCCATATGGCTTCAGTCAGTTTTCGTGTCTATATGGCCCAATAGCACCAGTCATGCAATCTCTTTTTAGCTTATCGGTTCTTTTTGTTTCCCCCTTTGAGATCATGAACATAGAGAAGGTTACATATGGGTGAAGCTGGCCACCAGAAACCATGTGGATTGAAGTGAGCTTCCTGAGCAAAAAGTAATGCATAGTCCAAAACTGAAATCAGGCATCTAAATGCTATTTTCTTTCAACCAGATGCATGCCTAGAGTTGCCAGCGACAAGATATGTTGTGTAAAACCAACGACGTACTTTCCAGAACTAATAGTGAGCAATTTCACATTGATATCAAAATCTAACATTTGTTCCGGTTGGTTGCTTTACTATTGAGCAAATATTCCTAAATTAATGATGAAAAAAATGCAAGATATAGTACAGCAAGTTGTGGGAAGACCCAGGTAACAGTAGTTGAGGTAAGAGTCCTACTTCCTGTGTTTATGGAACAAAGCCGTTGCCTCTTTTCAATCAATATCAAATATAAGTATACGGTTGACATACTTGTTGGAGAGTCTGCTAAATGACTCTTAAGGATTCCATTGTGTTTAATTAATTTGCACAGAAGTCAAAACTTTACAAAGGTGGTGATGAAACCAACTCATTTCTGCCCGCGTCCCTTGTGCAAGCAAGGCTGCAGAACGCCTTGAGCATGTATCATGTGCACTGGAATAGTTTTTGATTTGATTGATTTAGTGATCTCATCTACCTTTCTGATCTTTGCGGACTGTATACTGCATTAGTCAGAAGGATGCCTAGATGCACATATAGGTGTGCCTGGGCATTGGGTGGCCCCCTTTCCGAGTGGGCTGTTGTATCTAGGTAGCCACCTGGGCACCTCCTAGACTTAAATTGGCACTAAATGAAAAAAGAATGTTTTAAGAAAGTGTTTTTTCCTTACTTTTCCTCTTGTTCTAGTTTTCCTTTCTCCCCCCTTATTTTTTTCCGTCTTCCCTTTTTTGCTTCTTTCTCCATTTTTTTTTATTTTGGTTTCCTTTCCTTATGTCTTCTGTCTCTTATATGCATATTTTATGTCTTGACTATCCAGTACTAGTTATTGTGCTCCATCCACAGTTATTCTTCCTTTGCTCCAATGGTTGTACAAGCATAAGCTATGCTGCCAAAAGTGCTTGGTGCAGCCTAGGAAGTAAATTGAGCCTAACCCTGTGTGGAACTAGGCACATTAATTATTTCCTTTAAAAAAGGGAAATTGCTAAAATGCAATATTAATTGTTAAAATTAACAACAAAGTTGAACTTTGTCAAAAGAAAACACATGCTTATTAATCAGTGCAACAAAACAGTCAAATATTTGTGATGGCACTAACACATTAAGCATTTCATAACATGATGATAAACAAAATTAGAAGTTCGAAAGATCATATTTAATAAAGGTCTGCAATTAAAGTCTAGAACTCGTGTAACATAGAAAGCAAATGCATGATTTTAACACAATAAGCTCTGATGCTATAGACCATGTAAAATCTTATAATTTCCTAGATACCAACTCTTAATTCAAATTTTTAAAACCTAAAAGTCCAAGGCTTTGTTTGGATGAAGGGAAAGAGAGGGAAAGGAAGGGAAGGGAATGGGGAGGGAAAGGAGAAGAAAGGAAAGGGAATGATAATCCATTCCTTTCCCTTCCAATCTCTCTATTTTCGGAGAGATTGGAATTAGATTAAAAACTTATTTCCTTCCCCTCCCTTTCCTCTCCCTTGTATCCAAACACTGTTATTAGTTCTCTCTTCCTTTCCCTCCATATTAATTAGTCACAGGAAAGACCTTTCTTTCCATTCCTTTCCCTCCCTCTCTCTCCATCCAAACAGGTTGTAAACAAAAACCTAAAAGTACTATTCTAAATGAAGAAAAACGATGGAACATAGACCCTCAACATGATCATATCCATGTTTACATTGCTTTTCATAAAATTGTCTTCTAGTGTAATTATAATCAACAAAAAATAAAAATAAAAAGATGAACATATGATGAAAAATAGTTTAAAATTTGAATTGACATACAAACGTGATGTATAATGTATATTAATTACAACTGGAACTATAATTATAAATTTATGCAAAATCACTCTCTTGGCCTTTGGCTTGATGTCGTCTAATGTCAGCCTTCACAGACACTTAAGTCACATGGGTACTGGTGTACATGTTTGGGTATGGGTACAACGATGCAGGTACAGACATGGCAATCTTAGAAAACATGAGTCCGGGGTCACGGGAGAGTGTATATATATATATATATACACACACACACACACACATATACACACACACACAGAGAGAGAGAGAGAGAGAGAGCAAAGCTTTGTGAAACTTATAATTTTGTTGTATTAGTTAGTTAGTGTTAAAGATCGTCAAAAATATCGCTCTCAAGAGAAATCTTGGTGAAGATTTTCTTGGGTTTTTTTTCGGAAAAGTTTTGTTTTCTAGTAGATCTTGGGAAAATCTCGACAAGTTTTAAAAAATTTTAAAAACAATAAAAATCATAAAATGTTTAAAAAATTCAAAAACTAGAAAATATTAAATCTCGTGATAAATTCATGAGAATTTCATTTTTTGGAGAGATTTTCAAAATGTTGCTATTTTTTTCTCCTTTTTTGTTTTATTGTATTTTCTCATAAATATCGCTAGATTTGCAGAAATCTCGCGATATCTGTGACACTGGTTTTAAATATTTAAGTTTTTTTGTGTAATCTGAATAATTTTTTTCTAATATTAATAAACTTAAGTCTTAATGGACTTAAGAAAAATTTAAAAAGCTAAAAAGAAGAGAAAGAAAGAGGCGCCACAAGGTATGCTTCCTCTCTCTCTCTCTCTCTCTCTCTCTTTGTACGCTCCCTCTCTCTCTCTCTTCTCCCTCCCTCCCGCCCTCCCTTCTTGAAAACCATCCATCCATTTTTTTTAACCAAAAAAATGTGTGTCAAGGATATATCTCCTCCTCGTACCAGTGTACTTACATGGGTATGGGGAAATGTCCCCCCTACCCAATGCCCATGTGACTTAGACAACCACTTGTGTCTACCAGTGGCATCCTTCTTTTATGCCTTCTCGGCAATTGTGGGCTTTGAGCTCTCGATAGTGTCAACCACCCTCATGCAATATCTCTGTAAGCTTCAGCCACACATTTGGCAACCGATCGTTCGTCTCAGCCCTCAAGTCCCCTGCAGCTACATGCTGCCATCTTGACTTGCTCAGGCCCTCAACCGTCGGTAGCCGCTTCTCTTGGCAAGTGACCTCCTTTTTCACTATACCTCGCCAATGTCGGGCTGCCTAATCCTTGGCAGAGTGCCCTGTAGGCTCTTTGACCTGCGCATCATCTCCTATGCCTGCCTACAATCCTTTGCCTTCGCCAAACGTGCTGTTGTTTTCGGGAAGCTGAATCTCTATTAGGCCGTCATGATGCTGGTAGCCTCTCACATTTTTAAGGGACATCCATCAGCAAGCCTAGGCAGTAAGATGCCCTAGGCATTTTGAAATGGGATGCTGCCTAAGAATATAATCAGCCAAGGCTAGGGGCCTAGTGGAGCTCAAATGTAAGATAAGGTACATCTTTAGCTAGATGGTCAATGAAACGGATTGTGCATTCTCTGCCAACTCAACATGTAACAGGAAGCATCCGGGTGCTGTTTTAACAAAATAGTCAATAAAAAGGAGAGTTATCCTTTGCCTGCTCAATAGGTGGACAGAAAATGCCTGGTGCTCTTCAATGAAACAGGGAGGTACCCCTCTGCCTACTCAACAGGTGACAGGAAAAGAAAATTGTGGTTGGGACTTGGTTCACTTGTGGAGACAAATTTGCTTTGTAGCTTGACATGGAATCCTATAAAAAACTGTGGACTTGTTTAGGCCAACAAGTCTAATTGTTGCTGAATTTTTTAAGCTTAAAATTGTAAAATTTTTCTTGAAGATCTATGTTTAGTATGATGTGGTAGTGTAGGTCAGGTCACCTGCGTGAGCCACATACTACCTGGATGGTTACTGGAATCAGTATACCGACAAGCCTGGAGGGGACATGAGTGGTCCCTGATGCATGTTGCATGCTATACTAGATACCTTGATTTCATTTTTAATATAGCATGATCTTTTTGGTGCCTGTCAAGGTGCAAGCTCCTTCAATCTTATTAGCAGTTACATGGTTCAGCTGAACTAAAAATGGAGAATTGAGCAGCACAGCCTGGCTAATGACTTGTTAAGCATATATTATCCAGACCAATATTTTTAATTCTTTTGCCTTCTGAATGTGAGATTTTGGTTCTTTTTCCTTTTCAGCTCAATCTTATTAGCAATTACATGTTACAGCTGAACTGAAAATGGAAAATTGAGCATTTCATCTTGGCTAATGACTTGTTAAGCATATACAGACCAATATTGTGACTATTTTGCCTTCTGAATGTGATATTTTGGTTCTTTTTCCTTTTCAGCTTTATGTTCATAATGAGAAATTCAATCAGCCGATATTCTTCTGCAACAATATCTCTGGGCAGGTTGAGCCAGTAAGTCACCTAGCATCTTCGTTCGGGTAACCAATAACTTTCAAAAGCAAGTAAAACATTGAGTGTGTTGGCCCATTTATTGTGCATCTTTTTTTTTTCAAATTTATGTATTCATCCAGGATTACTTTCATTTGGTTGGATTTTGATGTGATTCATAAATTTCCAGCTTTTTGGTTGATTAAAGGTAAATAGATTTGATGGAAGATCAAAATCCTGGGGATTGCAATACGAGTGAGGCAAAGAATTGGGTTTGATCAGCATAGGAAATCTATCTTCCATTTTAACCTTTTAAAATCTTCTTTATCTCATTCAGTACAATTTTTTCTTCCTCCATCCAGTGTCATAATTCATATATCACTCTTTATCTCAAAAGGCTTGTGTTTTTAGGTAGTGCCAGAGGGTGAGCACCAGGCCCTTTACTCTACCCACTCATTCAAGATACTATTTAAAGAAGGTGGTTGCGGAACATTTGTGCCCCTCTTTTTCAATCTGATCTCATCTGTGAGACAGTATAACCAGCACTTTGCAAATGCGACCTCTCATAATATGCAGCATGTAGATCCTTTACAAGCTTCTCAGACTCCAGTTGATGAAATGATGAGACATGCGTAAGTGGATTAATGACCTGTGTTTTGTTCCTTCTGGCTGTTTATTAATATTTATTTGAGATGGCAAATTTTTGTGCTGTTGCAAATTTTTCTTACACTTGAAATTTACCTTAAAAAGGAGGTTGTAGCGATCTATGTTTTTCTTTTCACTTACTAATTATCTTTCATCCTTCCACACAATCCCAGAATTTTTCGAGCACCATAACTAGTGACAATGTCATCAGTATTTCATTTGCCATCGCTATTACTTGCTTTCAGTATGACCAGGCAGCATCATCCTTCCCAAAGCTCCTTGTCACCATTTAAACCATTCTCACCTTGACTTGATGACCAGGATCATCAACCCCACTTGTGTACTACTAGGAGTATACTCCTCCTATCATTGTACTGAAAATAATTATTTTGATATTAATGAATTCCAATGGGGGTTTCATCCTCAGAGATCCAATATGCTATGTTTTTTTTGCTCTAGCGATTTTGTTGGTTTTTCAGTAGTGAATGGATGGACGCCTATCCTCCAACAGGCTTACATGAAACCTTCTGAAGGCTTTTATTAGGTTTTAGGAGTAGGGGGTGGGTTGATGGTGGTGGAATGCTCTCTCTCTCTCTCTCTCTCTCTCTCTCTCTCTCTCCTTCCACCTTATTTTATGTCTTTCATAGTTTCATGTTATGTGTCTTGTCTTCCACTCTTAAGACCTTCCATCACCAAGTCTATTTCTATTTTTTCAGTGCTTTATTACCATTGCCCGTTCTACACAGTGATCATTGATGAAACTGCCCTCATGACTACTATTGTTTATCAACATCATTTCCTTTATGCAACCGTTATCACCATCAGTATTTGTATCATTACTGAAAAGAGCATAGTCACAAAAAACATGTTTTTTTCCAAAAAAAAAAAGTGATAAATTAAATTGCTGTTTAAAACTTAAAAAAACGATTTTTAAAAAAACGTTAAAAACGAAAACAAATACATTTTAAATGCGTTTTTAATGTGTTTTTTTCACATTTATTTCACCTTTTTCATATTTTTTATATTTTTATCTTTTTAATGCCAAACAGTTTTTTTCATTTTCTATTTTTTATTTGTTGCAAATCTACTTATCTTTTGATGTTTGTGTTATTAGTTTATCACTTATTTTATTTTTTTCCTATTTTTAGTTTTTTTATTTTAAAATTTTACCGTATTTTTCTCTCTTTTTTCAAGCTCGTCGTATTATACTCGAAAAAAACCTCACCGTTTAAAACTTCGAAACGTTATTTGTGACTATGCTGAAAACATCTTCAACGTATGATAATTCATTTGTTTAAAACTTTGAAACGTTATTTGTGACTATGTTGAAAACATCTTCACCGTCTGATCATTCATTTCATCTGCATTGCCACATGAGGCTGCTATTATCCCTCTTTAATTCCACCAGTTTCACTGTTTATCCTACTATTACCAACCTTTTTTTTTTCCAACCTTTTCCTCTTTAATTTTCCATGGATCCTGGTTTCAGTAGTTGGAAGGGTGCACCTCCTAGTTTACTGCATAAACAAATGGTAGAGGGCCTTTTGACTTCTTGAGTTTGTAATTCTTGTATCTTTATTACAGGTATATTGATCCAAACGATCCAACTAGGATTTTCTTGCAGCAGTCAACGCAAGAATCGCAACTGAGGCGCCGTTCATATCATTCACCGCATCTGGAAAGTACAATTTGATGTCCATATCATTTGGTTGTAATACCTGCCCTCATTTAATTTCATGTCTGTCAAACAGGTCGCACCTTTTGCTGTCAATAAAGATAGATGATGGACTGACATGGACACTGGGGTTTTAACACTTGTTTGTTGCCTACCATCGTGTAGCCAGTTTTAAAGATGCATGATGTTATTTAGAAGAAAGGATGCGCTGTGTTGTTTCACTCTTTCTGGGTTTCTATAGAGGACATGCGATTTACTAGATTTTATAATATGTGAAAGCCATAACTACCTTATTTTATGGATGCTGACCACTTTAAGAAGCAAACCCCTTTTTTTCTGTTTCCCTTTTTTTCGTGGAAGGATGGGATGTGGGGGCTTGCCTGGGATGTGGGTCATTAAGTGGTCTGGGCCCTGACGCATTCCTTTCTGAGAGCTTTACATACTATTTTCCCTCGTCCTCACAACACCATCAGTATTTAGCCAGCGTTATGCTAAAAGTCCAAAGCACCCCTGTTTGCTGAGTGCATTTTGAAAAAAAATTTAGAAGTCTGTCCAAAAGTTTTAAGGTAGGGACTATTCTATCCATACATGCTCAAGTTTGGCGCATTTGACAGCACACTTGAACATTTGCTAGGTGATCAAATTGAATCTGAAAGTCTATTTAAATTGAATCTGATGGGTACTAGTCAAATTGTCGTGCCCATGAACTGTACAATCTCAAGCTTGGTTTAGTCCATGGGTGCGCTTTGTTCAGGCTCTTATATGCCTGCCGGGTCATTATGGGTCAACCCAACCCTACACATCGGCCAACCCACTTATCTCCAGTTCGGCTAAAATAAAAGTAAAGATGACTTGGATTATAAAGGCTGCCGAAAGTTGGTGAACATATAACTTGAGCTGAGACGTTTTGAGAAAATCCAAGAACGACCTCCAAGTCCAAATTTGTTGAACGTTTTTCTGGAGGTAAGAGAAGGTTGAACAGAGAGTATCAAACTCAATGATTTGCATGTCCAAATTTATGAATCCTTTCTTGAGAGGCAAGTAAAGGTTAGACAGATCTCTTCCAGTTTATGCCAAAAAAGATCGCCTCCCCAACTTTGTTCTGGGATGTTGGTATATGATCTGTACTTACAAAAGGGTATAGTGTGGAGTTTTTTCTTGCCGGCTTTGTGACGCAGGGCCTTGTCGTAAATAAGTCTGGCACTTATTTATCTCAGTACCTTTAGATATATCTGGATTTTGTATTTTAGAGTTTGCATCTTGTGTTATGAGTTACATCAAAGTATATTTGAGTCTTGCTTGTTTAAATTCATGTTTTTTATGAATTTTCGAGCAACTTGAAGGATTGACCAATGAAGTTTAGGTTTCTCTGTCCCTTGTATAAGAGTCTTCCTTGTTGGTAGTGCAGTAGTAGTAGCTTATTATTATTTTTTTTAACGATTCGCCTACACGAGTTGCATCAAGTTGGTACAAGAGTCCGCTTAAGCCACTCAACAATAAAAATGTCTCACAGTTTGCACTGTGTGGAACGAACACATAAAAGTGCATGCTACGAGCATTGCCTCTATGTTTGTGAGATGCAGACAAAGATGCACAGCCTGAGCAAGAAACTTGAAGGAGAATACGAAACGCTAATAGAGTAGTAGACAAAAAAAAAACCAACTAAACTCATTGGTAGAATATTAGACACACCAAAAACACGAGATTTCATCAGATTCAGTTCTACCTCTGGTCCGTCGAAATCCCTTATTTAGGAGCAACAGTTGCCTGAGTTACGGAAGGTTTGGGTGACCAGGGCAAACATGAGAATCTGACCATTGCTGGGGGAACCTCTCGATAGGAACTCATTGGGAGTGAACAAGCAGCCAGCAACCCTAGGCCAAGGCTAGCAACATCCTTAATTGTGGGTGCGGTGGTGGTAGGAGAGACTTCAACAATAGAAAGCCAAGGTCAGCAATCCCTTCTTATGACTTTTGTGAACAAGGTTGGGCTCCTCTGTGTTTGTCGTGGCAATTTCGTGGCCGAGTGCCCTATGAGCCAATATTATCTGCATGGGCACCTCCCTAGCTGCTGAAGTTGCAAAGCCAGGATCGCGATGAGTAGCCACCCCTTGGACCAAAGGGGAACTTGGGCCATGCCCAAGGTTTGCCTGCTGGAGGCATCCATAGAGGAGATCACTTGCTAGTTAGTCATAGCTGGGCCGCCTGCCCTACCTGAGGTGGCTCCTGTCCAAGGCTGTTGGAGCTTTAAGACAGCCATGGAGTGCTGCTTCTTTGGTGACTAACGGGTGTGGCTGGGAATCCTTCAAGAAGCCACCAAACCCCAAAGTTACGAAAAAAACTAGTCAACATAACATTTGGAAAACTGCTGGAATGAAGAGATTTTTGCAATTGAAAAAAATAATACATGATAATTAGTAGATAGACGAAAAGGAAAAGATGCAGCGGGCCTAAAATGGGTTTTCAGAAGTAAACTCAATGAAGGTGGCTTAGTTCAAAACTACAAAGCACTATTTGTAGCAAAAGTATATTCACAAAAATTTGGAATAGATTTCAATAAGACTTTTACCCCTATCATAAGAATGGAGACCATCCGAGTTGTGCGAGCTATTGCAGTTGATTTAATGGTTCTCGTCTATCAGTTAGATGTAAAATCAACATTTCTTAATAAGGAACTGTGTACGTTGAGCAACTCCTTGGTTTTGTAAAAAAACGTGTAAAGAAAAAAGTCTATAGGTTAAAAAAAGCTTTATATGGCTTAAAGCAAGCTCAGTGAGCATGGAATATGAAAACAACCAATAATTTCAAAAGAAGGGATTTCGGAAAGTGAGCCAACTTTATATATAGAAAAATGAAGAAGATTTTTTAATTATTTGCTTGTATGTACATTTGATTTGTGTTGGATCAAATTCAAAATTGGTGGGAAGTTTAAGGAAGACATGATGAGGGAATATGAGACGACATATTTGAATATTATGACATATTTCCTTGGAATACATGTGAAGCAGAACAGGGAAGAGATGCCTATTTCTCAAGAAAAATATCTTGAATTATTGCTGAAAAAATGTAACATGTTGAATTGCAAAACGATGAAGCTCCAATGAGTATTAATGAGATGCTAGCAAAAAATGATGGTGCTAAAAATGTTGATGCCTCTATGTATCGAAGTTGGTCGGATCATTGATTTACCTCACTAATAAAAGAGCTAGCAATAAATGTTGTTAGTCTTCTATCTCTTTTTATGAGGAACCAAGCACACTTCATTTTGCAGGAGTAAAAAGAATTTTGAAGTATTTGCAAGATAAAAAAATTTTGGAATCAAGGATGTTGCGGAAAGAAGGCTCGACTTGTTGGCTACACTAACAGTGACTAGGCATGCTCAATTGATGAACAAAAAAGTACTTACGGATATGTCTTTGTCTTGGCTCCAAAGTTATCTCTTAGCTAATCAACGCGTGAAGTATGTAACCGACAGTGGACGATTTCCCTCTCTCTTTCTCTCTGAGATATGGTTGCCTTTCTGCATTTTATTGGGGGTGCTGGGATTACCAACCTTAGTTGGGCTTATGAGTCTTCTCTTTGTTTTTTGTGGTGGCGTTTAGCAACTGAGCACTGTCTCATCACCCTATTCATTTGCTCCAAATTTGATCTGCCTTCCCCTAGTGTTTGGAGTAGTTTCATCTCTCACACCTCTCCCTCTCACTTTTGGTGTACCTGCTTTTCACCTTTCCTCTTTTCGTTCGCCTTGCTGATCTCTCATCCTTTGCACCCCCTTCCTGGCCTCTTTCACCTTCCTGGAGTTTCACTTTTTCTTCTTGCTACCTGGCTTTCTTTGGTTCTTCCGTGGCGTCGCTCCCACCCCGATCCCTTTGGTTCTCTGGCCCTTCTCCTCGTGTCATTGCTTTTGCATGGCTTCTTCTTTCTGGCCACATCAACATTTTTTATCACTTATAGCACCTTGGCATCAGTTTAGCTAACCAGTATCTCTTCTGTCTCGCCGTGGTTGAGTCTCGGGTTCACCTTTTTACTTCTTGTCATTTCTTCTTTAGTGTCTTTACCTCTTCTTGGCCTTCCCTTGTTAGTATTCTTCCAGACCCACCTTTCATTCATCTTCTTTTCCTCTTATGTCATTCCCTCAACTTGACTATTTCATGAGGTCGTGTTTGGAGGTTATGGCTCATTTCAGCTTGGTGGTGCATTTGAGAAGAACGCAATAACAGGGTCTTCAGGGGCACCTTCTCTTTGCCGGAGTCTGTCGCCCTTCTTGTGCATTGAGATATTCATTTTGCCATTCGGCTGCGGCATCGTCCTCCTTCTGTGGCTGGGTGATAGTGTCGTTTTGCCCTTCCACTATTTTCCCATTCCTTTTATTTCGTTTTTTGTGAGTTATATTGTATATTTCCTCTTTGCTTTTATTTTGCAGTCCCTTAATGGCCGTTTGATGGCTAGAAAAATATTTTTTAAAAAAGAAATATATTTCTGGAATTAAAGAATGAGAAATATTTTCCCCTTTTCCAAAACCAACTTCTCTTTGTTATAAAGGAAATATTTTTCTGAAAAGAAAAATTATTAGTTTGGTGGAAATGGTGAGGAAGAACGAGGAAGGAGGGAAGAAGGGAAGAAGAAGGGAGGAAGAAGAAGGGAGCGAAGGAGGAAGGGAAGGAAGGAGGAGAAGGAAGAAGGAAAGGGAAGGAAAAGGAGGAGGAGAAGGAAGAAGGAAAGGGAGGAAGGAGGATGAAGAAGGGAAGGGAAGAGAGGAGGAGGAAGAAGGAGGATGAGAAGAAACCGTCACCTGAAACCCTCACCCAAACCGTCTTCCCCTCTTCTCCTTCCCTCCTCGCCATGCCCTCTTCCCCTTTTTCCCATCTTCTCTTTCCCTTCTTTCCCTCTTCTCCTTTCCTTCTTCCCTACTCCTTCCTCGCCGTGCCCTCTTCCCCTCTTCTCCTTCCTTCCTTCCTCGCCATGCCCTCTTCCTCTCTTCTCCTTCCCTTCTTCCCCTTTCCCCTCCCCTCCTCGCCGTGCCCTCTTCCCCTTTTTTCCTTCCCTCCTCGCCATGCCCTCTTCCCCTCTTCTCCTTCCCTTCTTCTCTTCTTCTTTCTCCCCGTCCATTATTCCTCCTCCCTCCTTCCCTTCTTCTTTCCTCCCTCTTCTTCCCTCCTTCCTCCTCTTTCCTCCCTTTTTCTTTCAAATGTCAAAAAAAAATGTCCAAAAAAAATTTCACCCTTGTGTTAAAATTTTTTTTGGAAAATATATTTCTAGAATCACCTCCAACGGTCCAATTTTTTTTTTCATTTCATGAATTAATTTTTTTAAAAAAAATTTACAATAAATTTCCTCTGCAGGCCCTTTAGTGTAATTAATGAACTTTTTTTTGTTTTCAATTTTTGTATATAAGAAACCTCTCGTCCCCAAATTTAATATACAATATCGAGAGAGAGTGCGTGGAGATATACAATATCGAGAGAGAGTGCGTGGAGTATCGAGAGGGAGTGCGAGGAGGTTCCAACTTCCAAGGGACAAGGTGGTGGTTGGAGAAAGGGCGACCAAGGCTCCTCAGCAGGTTGGGGATTCTTCGATTCCAGGGAATGGGCATCGGTATCAATCGTGGGTTGACATTGTTGGTGGCCACGGGAAGCCAGACCTCTCTAGCATACCGGAAGCTACGATTTGTGACGGTGGGGAAGAGAGGATGTGGTTTTACACCCAGAAGCTCTAACACTCCTCATGGAGCCTTTCAAGTTTGCTGCGGTAGCAGGATTACAGGGCAGTAGCACCAAGCCCGGTTTGGACTGTCTCTTACGTCTTTGAGTCGTTAAGAAAACAATGAACTGCGGTAGGAAATCCCCTCTTCTCCGTTATAGGTAATGGTCGATTCCTTATTCGAGTTGAATCGGAGGATGAACTTCAAGTCGTCTTGCGCAAGGTAGCTTGGAGTGTGGGCAATAGAAGAATGATTGCTAGCAATTGGCAACCTGGGAAGGAAATGGGAATCAAGAAGGAGGCAGCTGTGACGATTTGGGTACAGCTGCCTGGACTCTCCACCATGCTATGGAATGACTATGTCTTTAAAGGTATCAGTTATGGTGTGGGGAGGATGTACAAGGCGGAAGACACCTGCACAAAAAAATGGGAAAGGCTTGGCTATGCTCGCATAGCCATGGAGGTGTCGATAGGTTTTTCCCCAAAGGCCGGGGTGAAGATCAACTTAGGGGAAGGCCGATTCCTGCAACCGGAACTCGTTTACGAATAAAAAATCCTTTGCTGCTCTTCTTGTGGTGCTATGACCCACTCGACATCAGCCTGCAAAGTTCCTAATGATCCTTTAGTTAAGAATGTCCCTCGTGAGGGCCCATGGAGTAAAGTAAAGGTTCTCTCTAAGGCTCCTAAGTTTGTTCCCCATCATGGTCTCTAGAATGGACAATCCAACGCTCATGATAGACGCTCGGGTGAAGTTAAAAATATGAATGTGAAGGTTACCCACTCAAGCCAGGGAAAACAAAGGGACTCTTCAAAGCACGCGAGCGATGGCTCGGAGCAGCTCTGCTCAAAGGAGTTGAAGACGCCTCCCTCCCTCAAAGAATGTTGGGATTTGCAGGGAGCTTCTTCCTCTCCTCAGCCGACTGGAACTGGAAAAGGTACATCTTCCTCTGCTCCATTCATAACCCCTTTAAAGCTCTTAGTCATGAAAAGGATGGGGAGGGAGAGCCGGGGCCACCACCAGGCTTCTCCTTCTCCGCCACTGTTGACGAGGATCAGCCTATCCTTTCCAAGGATACGACTACCCGTGATCTCATTATGGAAAAAGGTAATCACCGAAAGGCTAAAGCACCTCCAAAAGGGAGGCAGAAAGTCGTTCAAGAAGTGAACAAAGGGCCCCTCGCAAAATTTCATTCACTGTCCATTAACTCAGATGGATCGATCACTGTTAGCCGAAAAAGACGGAAAGGCAAAGGTCAAGAATTTGATCTTGAATCCTTCCTAATGGTGGACAAGGAAAATGATGCCAAGATAAAAGCTCTCGTCTGTCACCAAGGGGCGGCTGATGGCTGGCCAGTGTCTAAATGAATAAGATCATATGCTGGAATATGAGGGGTGCTGCTCAGGCTGCGTTACAATCAGACCTCATTTCTCTCATAAAAAATGTTAAGCCTGCTATTAGTTTTGTTTTATATGCTTTAGTCTCTAATCCAGTTATAACTAGTATTAGTAAAAGAACTGGTAACTAGTTATTGCCAATGTTGATGCTCCTGATGAAATTGGGCATATTTTCTGCCTTTGGTGCCCTAGGAAGGCTACCCTTATTGATTTTTTCTTCAGTAGATGGTGGATTAATGCTCTATTCAGAGTTGAAGGTTGGCCGTGCCCAGTTAGAATTTTTGGCATCTACCTGCCCACCGACCTCAATCTGCGCAACGCCCTGGCTGAATTGGAAGATGTTGTGGGATCGGCCTTCGCTAGCTTACTCATGGGTGACTTTAATGCTATGATTTCTCCTGCAAACAAGACTGGCCGTTCTCCAAATCCCCTCTCTTGCAGAACATTTCGTCAATTCATTGCAGCCTGTAATTTAAAGGAGGTCGGTGACCATTCTAACTTCATGTGGTCTAATAGAAGGCAAGCGGAGGCTCACATCCACTGCAAATTGGATTGGTGCTTCGTTAATCATGCTTGGTTGGAAAAGATAGGAAATTGGTGCTCGCTCATCACTCTGGTTCGTCTAACTTCTGACCATAAAGCTTTGGTTTTTGAATGTTCTGCTCAGGGTGGTACCTCCTTTAACCAGACCAGGTTCCGTTTCTTCAAGCCCTGGCTACTGCAGCCTAAGTGTCGAGATATTGTCAGTCATGAATGGGCAGTAAGGGACTCGGGGTGTCCTTTTATTATAATACTCAAGAAAATGGAGAGGGTGCAAAAAAACTGAGCAGATGGAATAACATGGAATTCGGTAGATTGGAAAACAATATTCAATGTCTCTATCACTCCTTGGCAGATGCTCAAAGTAAGGTTGAGTATGGAGATGTTGAGGCCTCTAGAGAGTAATCTCATATCAGACATGTACTAGAAACAGCCCTCAATAGGGAAGAAGTTATGTGGCAGGACCGTGCGAAGGCCAAGTGGATTAGGGATGGAGACCGAAACACTGCTTTTTTTTCGGGCAGTGGCAAAGGGCAGACAGGCCAGAAATAGAATCTCCTTGATGCAGATAGGTAACACCACCTAGGATAACCAAAATGATATTCTGGAAGCATCCACCACCTTTTTTGCCTCTATTTTGGGGGCTGACAGGGCAGAAGGTTGCATTCCTCAACTTGTGTGGGAAGGTGAGCTTATTTCAGATTCAGAAAAATGAGGGATTTCTGAAGCCTGTGTCTTTTGCAGAGGTATAAAAGGTAGTGAAAAGCATGGACAAGGATAGTGCTGCTGGCCCAGTTGGCTTTGCTAACTATTTCTTTCAGGAATTTGGGAAGTGGTTGGTTATGATACTGTCGAAGCTATATCTTCCTTCTTTAGGACGGGAAAGATGGTCTGAAGCATTAATCACACAAATCTTATGCTGATTCGGAAAAAAAATGGTGCAACTAGAATAGAGGGCTTTAGGCCCATTACTATGTGCAAAATAGCCTCCTTAGAATTATTTCCTAAGCTATAGTGGGGAAAATGCAGGAGTCTCTCAAACGTATTATAGGGCCCAATCAAGGGGTCTTCGTGAAGAGTAGGCTCATTCATGATCAGGTTGCTATGGCAAATGATATAGTTCACCTACTGGCTCAATCAAGGAAAAAGGCTATGGCTCTTAAGATGGATCATTCTAAGGCCTACGACAGACTGTCCAGGTATTTCCTCTCTAACAGTATGTTGTGTTTGGGCTACCACCCAAGATGGGTACATCTTGTTATGAAATGTGTTTTATCTCCTTCCTATTCAATTATTATAAACGGCATGGCAGGTAGAAGTTTTGAGGGGAAGCGGGTGCTACAAGCATCACATTAGTAGCAAAAAAGATTACTGTCCCCCAGATTAACTCAGGACTCCTAGCATCTCCACTCTCCTCTTTGCTGATGATGTGCTTATTTTCAGTGCTGCTACCAAGAAGTCTCTTAGGGGCATCAAGGCCTTTCTGGATGACATGGAGAAGAAAATGGGTATTGAAGCCAATCGTAAAAAGTCCGTGGTGATTCTGTTAGCAATGGCAGAGCCTATGGGTCAACAACTTGACAGCATCCTAGGATGGTCTATAGGGTCCTTTCCAACTACCTATCTTGGCCTTCCCCTATTTAACGGGAAGCTTAAGGAGGAGCATTGTGACAAGCTTCTTTTAAAATTGGAGAAAAAATTGGCCTCGTGGAAGGCAAATCTCCTCTCTTTATTATGGTCGTCTACGCTTAATGAAGCACAATGTCGCTTCATTTACTTATTATTGGATGCAGGCTTTTCGTGTTCCAAAGAGATCCATCTCCAAAATTGAAGACTGGATGGCTGATTTCCTGTGGGCTGATTCTCTAGGGGCCAGAAGGTTGCATCTAATTGCTTGGAATAATATATGCAAGCCAACTAATGGAGGAGTTGGACTCCGTAAGCTAGAGAATGCAAACAGAGTCCTTGTGAATGGCTTCTGTAGGACTATTAATAATTATTCTTTGTATTCTCTTGGTTGAGTAAGAGGTATCATTCCTGTCATAGAAGTCTGTGGCTTATCAAAAAGCCATGGAAAGGGTCATGGACTTGGTAAAGCTATGTCTAGGGATGGAACCTTGTTGCAGATAAAATGAAGTGGCAAGTGGGCCGTGGAAGCAGGGTCAGATTATGGCTAGATAAATGGTTTGAGCACCCTTTGATCCTTCATATGGATGCCCTTTCTTACTTGTCTATTGCGGAAAAATAAACATTTCCATAGAGGAGGCCAGCAGAAATGCTACCACTAGGGAACATATTTCTTATGGTGCTTGGACCAGTCTCCAACATAAAAGGAACCTAAATGATCAGGACTATGTGGTGTGGGCTGCTAATGACAGTATGCTTATTTCTATTGCATTCCTTTGGAGACACATTAGAACCTCAGACCATGTTGAGGATTGGAGATGCTTGATTTGGAATAATGATGCTCCAGCAAGCACGTATTGGGTTCTTTATGTGGCTTGTGCAAGATGACTCTTAACACAGGATCGGCTTCATAAGTTTGGTTTTTCCTTTCCTAGCAGGTGCCATTTATGTAGGAAAGATGTTGAAAGCATTCAAGCACATTTTCTTTACATGTGCTGTGTCTCAAAGTACTTGGGACTGGATAGTGAGGAAGTTCCATAAAAGCCGTGTTCCATGGCAAAGAGTAATTGCTGAATTCAAAATCTAGATGAAGTATCCTTTCAAACTCGTTGGCTCAGGAGGAGTTGGTGCATCTGTTTCTAGATTGTTTGTTGGAAATTGTGGGCTCTTCGAAATATGATGGCCCATGATAGATGTAATGTAATGCCCAAGAAGGCTATAAAGTCTATGGTCTGGAATTCCTGTAAAGATGCTATTGTTGCCATGAATCGGAAGGACCAGGATAAATGGCTGATTAGAACTTGGATCCAAACAAGCCTTGTGTGCAGCCTGAAGCCGATTCAGTTGGAATGCAGCAGGAGATTCACATTATTAGCTTCTCTTTGGCCAAGAAAAAATGGGTGGGTGCAGTTCAGAGGGAGAACATGGACGACCTTGGCACGGTAGTGGTGGAGGCTTCAGGAGGAGGTGACGCTGTAGAAATGAAGATTCTTAGTTAATGGGCAGATAACTCTCCTTCAAGAAGGGGCAAATTCATATCATCTCTTACAATAGGAGTTGGAAACGTAGGTTAAAGGGCATTATAAAAGGACGACACTATGTGTCGCCCAGATGGCCCTCCATTTCTCTCATTTTAAACCACATGGTTATTTCTAAAGATCTACCCTCCCTGGAAGCTGTTCGTGTTGTTTGCAAAATTGATTACTTAGATGTAAGCTTGACGTAGGGTGATCTGTTTCTTGTTTCCCTGCTCTCTTGTTTGGGTAGGTTCTTTACTAGGCTCTGTTTTTCTAGCATTCTTCTATCTTGTGGGGTTCTTTTGTTGTCTATAGCAGTAGTGTTTCTGCTGCTTGTTTTTTGGGCACCCTGACTGCCACGTCCTGGGTGTTAATGGTTGATGCTATGCATCCCATTCTTTTCTTGTAAATATCATATTTTTTGTTAATATCAAGAGGGGAGCCTAACTCCCAGCACCTCTTCATTGGGAAGTTATCTTTTAGCTATCAAAGAAGCAAAATACAATTGCATTGTCAACTGCAAAAGCAGAAGCTATTGCAGCAACTACAATAGCAAGCCAGGTTTAGCTTAAGAAGAATTCTTATAGATTTGCAACAAAAGCTTGTAGGACTAATTATTATTAATTGTGACAGGATTGCGATGATTGAAAATTCCGTCTTTCCAAGTTCACTCTAATTACGTAGACATTTGTCATCATTTCATCAGAAAATTAGTGGAGAAAGAAGAAATCGTGCTCGAATTTGTGCCAAACAACAAACAAGCAGCATATATATTTACATGACCATTACCTTTAGACAAGTTTGAATATTTCAGATCTTTGCTGAGAATTTGAAATTAAGGGAGATGTTAAAATATTAATTTGTAATATATTTTGGATTTGATATTCAAAATCCATATCCAAAAAGTGAAACGGCATCTAAAATGAAAAGGTACTTTCAAAGACACTTGTTTCGTGAATGGTTGCAACTTCAAGTCTCTTTTGAATTTGCCAAGAGACATGATGCTTCATGTGAAAACGTACACCCTTTTGTAAGAATGTTGTACAGTTCATTTTTTAGCACTATAAATAGACCTCCTCTTATAGTAGTGACAAGGCACTTCATTTTTTTTCCATGTACGAAATTTCTTCATCTTTCATTTGAGGCCCTGTTTAATGACATGGTAGAATTTAACGTAGTAAAATTAACCATGTTTGATGCACATTTACAGGGTAAAATTAATCATGTTTGATGCACATGGTAGAAAATTTGAGAGACTTTTTTCAGGACTGTTAATAGTAGTTTTTTTTTTAGTAGTTTTTTTTTTCTCTTCTCCTCCTCAATTTCACATGGAAAGAAATTGAAAGATGATTTTCCAAAACAACAAAATGTTGATGTTTACACCTACGCATTAAGCATGCAGTACCAAAAAAATTTTAGGTAAAAAAAAAGTAACACAAAACCACGACATCCAAGAGTGCAATATAGTTGACGAAATAAAAGTTAGAACCATAACACAATTAAACCTGTATCAAAGTTATAAAACCTTAACAAAAGTGTGTATTCAATTGATAATATGTAAACATTTGAGATGTTATAACTGTCATTCGAATGTGCATCTTCATCAATAAATTACTCGGTATTTAGATTGTGTTCAATTATGAAGTTGTGCAATACACATGTAGCAAGAACAATTTGAACTTTTTCTTGCCCTACAAATGTAAAATATCTAATTAAAAGGTAAACTTTAGACCTCTCTAGATATTTCTCTATTCTAATATGCAATCCATGCAAGACTTATCTTTAGAAACAACAAACCACAAGTGTTGCCCACAATAACAACAAATGCTGCGTTCCAGATCCCATAAATACATTCTACATTATTCAGGGACAGCGTAGAAGTAACAGTAATTGCAAAAGTAACAGCTAAATGTGATCCATAAAGCATTTTACCATATGTATATGCTAATTATCTTGTAAATTCAAGGAGTATATGCTCATATACTTAATAATCCGCTCATGAGCATCTAAAGTTCACAGTCAACTTTCACCTGTCCTGGCTTGATGGTTTATAACTTTTTATGCCTCCACCTACTCTCCTGGTAAATGTGTGACACCTACTTGTCAGTTTATTTCATAGGATTAACATATTTTTCATGAATTACAACGATATACTAATAATTGTCAGAATTTTGTGTTCTCTAAGAATGTAAAAATCAACTATAACAAAGTAAACAGATGCAGCATCACCAATATTTGGTAAAACTTTTGCAGTCCATGTTATATTTCAGTCTAATGGAACTTTAATTTCATAAAACCATGAAAAGAATCATATAATAAACAAAACAGCCATGCAACAATACTAAAATAGAGCTATAGACAATCCTTCACATGATGTAAGAAGATGTAAGTAATCCGATGATAATGGCACAGCTTATGTCATAACAATTCCATTCTCAACTACTTTAATGTCAATTTGCTTATCAAAGAACAAAAGGTATTGCAAGTAGTCTACAGATTACCACTTACATGAACAGTTTGCATTTGATGCAGATCTGAAAGAGGTTTTGCCCGTGACTGGAACAAAAACAAAAAAATTTGAGAACCATGTGCAAACATTTTCTTATATCAGAAGAAGGAATGAGGCAAGTCTGGAAAATATTAGAGAAAAAGAAAAACTATTTCACAATGAGGTGCACTACATGAAAAATACAGGGACATCAACTGTGTGTATATTCTACTTCAATTTGGACAGCAAGAAGCATCAGATTGTTTAACTAAATTGTTATCTAATAAGCGTCACTGTTAAAGCTACCATGAAACAAGATCCTCATCGTTCTACAACATTTTGTTTTGGTTACTAAACTTATGTTTTTTGTTTGTTAATGGGTTTAGCTTGGTGGTCTTAATGCATGGAACCATGTTGTTTAACAGAACATATGCAGCAAATTAGCATAACAGAGAACTAACACGTAAAAAAAAATTCATCCATGTTGTTTAGCAAATCTATTGTCCATCCATGTGATAGAGGACAGAAACTAACAGGTACAATATACTCTAAAAGCAGAGTAATTGCAAGCCAGACAAGGGAAAAACAAGTTTCCTATTGCAGACGAGAAAGGGAAGAAGAGAGGACGGAGGAGCAAAGCTAATTTGCTAGTTGTGAGACGCATACTTGACTGAAGGATCAGCGAAGAGGGATTAAGCCAAATCTCCTGCTGCAGAAGAAGGCCTGCCAATACAAAATAGTTAAGAGAGATGAGTTTTCACCTACAAGCATGTGAGAGAGCGACAAGGTGTTAAATATCATGGACTCACCTGCTGCTGCAAGCGGGCGACATTGGTAAAAGAGGGGAGGAACGAGAGAGCAAGATAACAGCAAGAGAAGAGAGGATGGACACAACGAGAGAAGAAAGAACAACGAGAGAGGAGAGGAACGAGAGAGTGAGAGAGGAAAGGCAGCGAGAGATGAGAGGAACGAGAGAGCAATAGAGGCGAGGCAGTGAGAGAGGAAATGGGAAGAAGGCCGTCGACGAAGAGGGAAAAGAGGGGAAGAAATGATAGAACGAGAGAGCCCTAACGGCTCTCCAGAATTGGCAAGTTAAATTTCACTCGTTCCTACGTTTTTACCGGGTGAAATTTCACGACGTTTGAGAGGGAACATCTTCAGCACGTTAAACTTCACCCGCCCTTACGAATTTCACCCTCTCAACAGTATTTCTCCCTGCAATCAAACGGGCCCTAAAAGAATATTTTTTAGTGCACTTTGTAAAAGTAGGAAAAAGTCTTTCAAGCCCTCTTACTGTCAATTTCATTTTTGAGTGGACATTCTTATTTTGGTTGCTCCAATTAAAATACTCAAAAATTCCAAACAAATCGGAAAGGACAATCAGTGTTATAAATCGGGAAGCAGGTTTGTGAGAAGCTTCGGTCCCTATTGCCTATGTCCAGAAACAGCAACAGCCTTTGCTTTGCTGCCAAAGAAACCGATCCCACACCACTAGTTCGAAGACCGTCCGTTGCTCCTCCTGAAGCACGACTTTAATAACACCTTTTTTCATTATCTTGAATCCCATTTTAGGGATCTACCGAGCTGAGAAGACAATGGGTTTCAAGATGTTCATTGGTGGCTATTCACTGCTGCATGTGAAGTTGCAGTCTCTTAATTTCGACCACCATCTTGAGGATTTTGATTTTATAGTTTTCAAGAGGCACTTATAATCTTTTTAGAGGCAGATGTCTTCAAAGAAGTTAGCTCCATCAGTCCCATAGAGCTATACAATCACCTCCCCAATTTAGAGAAGAGTGGCAAGTAGATGAATTTGGATTGGCAAAAGCGATGGTTGAGATCTTCTGCTCGTTTTTTAAGTCCCTTTGGGGGTGTCATCTGTCTCTTGCCCTCTAATTAGCAAGTCCTTCCCAACTACTACAATAAAGAAGTTGAAGACATTGTGATTTGTGAAGCAGCTCATTTCTTTGATACCGTACTTTCCACTTGCCTTTGGCCATCACCTCTGTGCATTGGAAGGGCGATAGACACTACAACAAAACACCCGTCCCCTGACGGGAGGACCACCGTCGAGAGCTGGCATGAGAAAGACTCGATGGGGTCTGTGGTTGGCGGAGAGCACTGAAGGCCGATGGATGTGCCACCGTCTACGAAGGTTGTCGTTGCCTCTATTGCCAACGGATTTCACGGTCATTGTGGAACGCTCCGTGTCCACGATTGTTGAAAAACTTGCCAAAAATCCAGCAGTCAGTTATTTTGGCACCAAAAATTTTCCTGCAAGAAGATGGATCAGCGTTCCTTCCATTTCTCAGGACCAACTTTCCATATGTGCGTCGAAGCTGCTTTCCCCTGTTCGTTAAGCATATTTTCTACCAAAACCACCATCAGAAAGCCACAACCGTGGCCCTACGATCTATCAGCCCCAAAGCGACGCCTCTCCCAAGTGGAATACAACACTTTTTCTGTGTGAGGTACGTTTTTCTGGACTCTACTTCATGCTTTGTGTCTTTATCTTGCAGAAAACGGCTTGTCAGTGGGCCCAAACTTTTCCATCATTAGCAGAGTTAGTATCGTGTGTTATCACTTAGGTGAAAGTAATCAAAATTTGGGGGTTTTCTTGATTTTGATGTTTCATAGGCTTTAGCTCCAAACTCAAGTCAGATGGGTGTAGGAGGAGTCCTTTTTTAGTTTTTGTTGTCAATGGTTATGGCAATCTCCTTTGATACCAGCAAGTTTGATGAAGCTTCAATAAAAGTTTAAGGAAGCTCATTTGGTCTTGGAATTGGGTTCGCAGTCATGAAATGGAGGTATTATCTCACGGGAAGAAGATTTGTTATGTTGACTGACCACAGTAGTCTTAAATTCTGCCTATAGCAGCAGATTCTTTCACCAGTCCTTCAAAAATGGATACTTAAATTAATGGAATTCTACTTTGAAGGGACGTTCTGGAAAGGAAAAGAAAACTATGCAGCAAACGGATTATCGCGTGCTGTAGAGCATCTAAACCAAGCTGCTCTAATGATTTTGTCTCAGGTTCAAGCAGCGATGTGGGATCAGATTCAGGTGGCTCACCAACAGGCTGATTCTGTCCAAGGCATCAAGGCCCAACTGCAGTCCAGCACTCAGAGGAGTTATGGGTACACTTGGCAGGAGCCATACCTCTACTACAATGGCAGGATCTTCATTCCTTCTGAATTAGACTTACCTAGAGTACTTACGAATCATTTCTATAATGCGAACTGGTTTAGCCATGAGGGAGCAGAAGAAACGTATCGGCGAATACATCTCATGTTTTTCTGGCCTGGCAGAAGAAGGCCCTACGAGAATACATGAGGAACTGTGACATCTCTCAGTGAAATAAGAATGACTCCCTAAAACCAGCTGGATTGCTTCAGCCCCTGCCCATCCTAGAGCTCATTTGGGAGGATCTTTAGATGGACTTCGTCAAGGGCCTTCTTCCCTTGCGAGGAAAGTCAGTGCCATGGTCGTTGTAGATCGCCTCTCCAAATATGCCCACTTTATGCCGCTGTCACACCCCTATTCAGCTAAGTCAGTGGCCAAAAGCTTTCATGGCTGTGTGGGAAAGTTACATGGCATGCCACGAACTATTACCAGTGACCGTGATCCGCTCTTCTTGAGCACACTGTGGAATGAATATTTTAAATTGCAGGGAACCAAATTGCAGTTAAGTACAACCAATGTTATTCGTATTGTACGATACGCACGCGTATCGGTCGAAGAAACCTATATGATACACATTCGATACTCGATATGCATGCGTATCGTACGCGTATCGTACGTGCGATACACCCCCATATTGCACGATACGGGAGTAAAATGAAAAAGGGGTCCGATGGCCCCTTTTTTGTGTGTTATTTTAAAACCTACACACTCTTTCTATTTTCTTATTTCTAAACACTGCAAGAGATGTGAGAGGGAGAGATTTTCTCTATTTGCATCAAGTTTTGCCGGTGAAAAAGCTTTCTTTCTCGTTGTGGGGAGTCTGGGGATGGTGGGAAGCTTGAAGAAAGAAGGTTTTTGGTTTCTAACACCAAGAAGGTAAAAAATAACTCATTTCGTCATTGAATCGTTCGTTTCTCTTATTTTCTACATTTATTTGTATGTTTTTACTTGTTTTGTGAAGATATAATGTCAGATCCTGCATGGAAGTGGTGTACAAGGGTGAATCCCAAAGATAGGTTAAATGTTAAGTGTAATTTTTGTAAGCAAATCATATCAGGAGGGATCTCTTGCTTTAAACACCATATAGCTGGTACACACAGCAATGTGGCTCAATGCATTGGCTCCCAAGAGAACCCATTGCCACCCTATGTAAGGCACCAATGTTTGGAGCTTATTAATGCCATGAAAGCAAGTAGGATTAAAAAGGAAATGCAAGATGCAGATGTTGAGCGAATGTGAAGATGTTGAGCTCGAAGAAGAAGATGTTGGTGTCAGTTTGGGAACAATTAAAGGGAAAGACATCATGCATACATGTGATTTTTCTTCAACTGCAACCAGAAAAAGAAGAGGTGCAAGTACAGTTTTATGAGGATGTGGCAGGAGTGGGGGTCATACTGGTGGTGGTAGAGTACCTACTATGAAGTCGAGTAATATGTCTGGTTCAATCAAGAATTTTTTTCCCAATTATACTGCTGCTAGTGCTCAGCCATAGATTCATACAGCCATGTGTTCAAAGGATATTGTTGAAGTAGCAGATGAAACCATAGGAAGGTGGTTCTATGAGGCATCTATTCCCTTCAATGCAGCAAACTCTTTTCATTTTCAGGCCATAACAAATGCGATTGCTACTATAGGCCGAGGGTATAAAATGTCCTCTTTCCATAAATTGTGAGGTGAAATTCTCAATAATGTAGTTAGAGATGTCAAAGCATATTGTGATGAACTGAAATTGAGCAGACATGATGCAGTGTAATGGCCGATGGGTAAACAAACATCAAGAACAGAACATTGGTAAACTTCCTTGTATATTGCTCATTTGGTACAATGTTCTTAAAGTCTGTTGATTTGTCTTATACTCCTAAGACTGCTGATGTTTTGTTTGAGGTTTTTGATAAAATTATACAAGAAGTTGGGCCTCAAAATATCGTGCAATTATCATTGATAATGCAGCAAATTATAAAGCTGCAGGTGAAATGTTAGCAACACGATATAGGACATTTTATTGGAGCCCATGTGCTGCTCACTATGTAAATCTAATGCTTTAGGATCTTGGTGAAAGAAATGATATGAAGTTGACGGTTCAAAGATGTCAAGAAATCACGAAGTTTCTTTATAATCATGTTTATGTCTTGAATATGATGAGGAAATTCACAAATGGGACTGAATTGATTCGACCTGCACAAACACGGTTTGCTACAAATGTTTTGACTGTGCATGGTATAGTCAAGCAAAGAAATCCTCTCAGGTAGATGTTTTCAAGTGATGATTGGACTGCATATCCACATGCCTATAAAAGAAGGGCTACGACAGTTGTGGATACTATATTCAGTGTTGACTTTTGGGAATCATGTGTGAACTTATTGAAGATTTGTGTACCTCTAGTGAAAGTCCTCAGATTAGTTGATAGTGAAGATAGACCTTCTATTGGATATTTATATGAGGCTATGGACAAAGCAAAGGAGGCCATTAGAGATAATATGAAGGGAAAAAAGAAATTGTACATGCCTATATGGAAGATTATAAATAAAAGGTGGTTTGGACAACTTCATTGCCCACTTCATGCAGCAGCCTACTACCTAAATCATGCTATTAGATTTCTTTCTACTTTTAAGAAGGACAGAGAGGTCGAGTATGGCATATTGGATTGTATTGAGGTATTAGTAAGTGATTATAAAGAACATCAAGATATCCATGTGTCAATCAACAAATATGATACTAGTTCTGGTAGTTTGGGGAGAGACATAGCAATGAGATGCAGATCATCTATGCATCCAGGTATTAGAAAAAGAGACTATATTTTTTGGTTGTTATTTCATTTGTTCTTTATACCTTATACATTTTCATACATTTATTCTATTTCGGTTTTACTTTCCATCTGTTAGTAGATTTGTGGTGGGACAGGTTTGTGGTTGATTGCCCAGAATTAAAGAAGCTTGCAATTGGAATCCTCAACCAAACAGGTAGTGCAACTGGATGTAAAAGAAATTGGAGTGTATTTCAACACATCCACAGTAAGAAGAGGAACAGGCTGAAACATAAAAGGTTGAATGAGGAACAGGCTGAAACATAAAAGGTTGAATGACCTTGTTACGTTCGTTATGATATGAAATTGAAATAAAGGTAAACATTTGTTATGCAAAATAGCAAATTCTAATATATATATTAATTTCTAACAATTTGTTAATTTGTTCTCTTGTTAGGCAACTAGAAACAACATCAATGAGGAAGCATCACACTCAATATGATCATATCAACATTGACCATTTTGATATATTAGATTCTTGGGTTGAAGAAGAACAATCTACAATACTTGATGAGGACTATCTTGATTTTTTGAACCTTGAAAAAGCAGCAGAGATTATTGAAGAAAGAGAGGCTGAAAAACAATGGAATGTTGGTGACAGTCCATTTCCAACAGAGGGGATAGAAGCATTTAATGAAGAAAATGAAGATGATGATATGGATGACGATTGATGAGGATTATTGTTGAATCATGATAACTATATGTTTTGACTTTTGGACTTGCGAATTGCGATGTAATCGAATTCTCTTCGGCTGCTTATTATGTTATTTTGAATGTTTGATTTCTTATTTTGGAATGTGTTGTTCATACTTCATATACATGAATGTTCCTTTAAATACATTTTTCTTGATTTTTTCTGATTTTTATTTGTTTTTCAGATTTGTTTTTTGGGAATTTTTATGATTTTTTTTCAATTTTTTATGATTTTTAATATTTTTTAAAAATTAAAAAATTAATTTTACAATTCGTTACGATACGTTTGCGATACGTTACGATACAGTGTATAGGTCGGCCTGACCGATACGCGATACGCTACGCCTTTGATAACATTGAGTACAACATACCATCCACAAACTGATGGCCAAACCGAAATAGTTTATGGGCACAACACACATTGGCATTCAGCCACTAGACTCTCTCCATTTGAGGCCGTCTATGGAAGACCTCCCTCTTATATATGGTGATATCAGCCAGGATCTGCACAAAATGATTGTTGACATTTAGCTCCGCTGCTGGTGATGCAATGTTGAGGGACCTGAAGCAACACCTAGCAGCTGCTTGAAACAGGATGGTGCTGCAGCAGTACTACCACAGGCACAAGGATCAACAACATGCAATAGGAGGTTGGGTCTACCTGTGTAGGCCTCCACACACAGGGTCCTGCCTGCCGAAGGGTTATACTAAGCCCCACGCTTTGTGGGCCCTTACCGAGTGATACGTAGAGTGGGACCTCTTGCATATGAGCAGCAGTTGCCAGAGGGAAGTATTATTCACTCAGTATTTCATGTGTCGAAGTTGAAGCCCTCCGAACTTCCATCGCTGCAGAATAGGCTCAGACTGCACCTGTGCTCGAAGGAAATGAGTGCATCCATCCTTACCAACAGTTAGGAAGTCGAAAGGTTGCCAAAGAAGGAACTATAGTAGAGGAATGGCTGATAGAATGGTCCAATTATGATGATCTCCATGCAACATAGGAGCCTGCTGAAGAGGTCACAAGGAGGTTCCCTGACTTCACACCTTGAGGTCAAGGTGTTACTGAAGAAGGGGGGGAATAATTGTTAGGCTCAGACCTGATGCCATCGGGTTGGGATTAAGGGCCTTTTAATGTCTTACTTTGTCTTACTGTTTTACTTTCAATGTTTTATGTTTCAGTTGGTAAACAGATCTGCGGTGGATAGGGTGGAGCAGTTAGGCTTAATAACCTGATCCATTAGGTTGATGAGACACTATATACTTGTCCCTAATGTTAATGAAATCATCATTTGGGGAAGCTGGCTTCAATTAGTGTGTGTGAGTGTTAGCAGACGCTAACAACAACTTATATAGTCATGGGTGTTCAGGAGCTCCATCTGAATTTTCATTAATATCAGAGTTAAAATTGGGGGAGGTATGGTGTTTTCATGCATTAGAATAAATCTGGATAGGATCTAGAATTTGACATATCTAAAACTTCTCAAACTATGGATAATGGAATAGATTTGAATACAAAATTGTTAAAAAGTTGAAAAGTTCTCTCATAGGAGACATCCAAGCCCAAGGCTTGTGAAGCATTTTAGGAATAGGTTGTGGATTCCTACAAATTGATTTAATTACAAAAAGTATTTCATAATTTTTGAAAAGTGTCAAAAAGAGGGAAACAAAAGATGATGCCCCTCTAGTCTGGTTCTTTGGCCTTGGAAGGTGAGTTTGCATGGTGAAGACATGTACATGTCTCAATTCGATTTATTTGTAGATCAAAATCATCTGCACTATGTTTGTAACTTAACAAGGCACTTTATGGGCTGAAGCAAGTGCTTCCCACATGGTACCATCGATTAAGTTGTCATCTCCATGGTCTTGTATTCTGGGTTTCTCAAAGCGTTGCCTATCTATTTGCTTACTCTAAAGGAGCTGCAAAGATATACGTCCTTGTTTATGTCGACGATATAATCATCAAAGGATAGTCTCTTGGACTTATTTCTCAACTCATTCGGCAACTAGGAAGACATTTTCCATCAAAGGTATTGGACCTTCATCATTCTTTCTCAGCATTGAAGTCAAGTGAATGCCCGAGGATCTCTATCTATGCCAAGAAAATTATATCAAAGGAATTCCTCACAAGGCAAATATGCTCCATGCTAAGGCAATTTTGTTTCCTATGGTGTCAAATAAGGCCACAGATTATTCTCCTTTTGACATTCCTACATTATATCACAATGTGGTGGGGGCATTGCAATACGCCAGACTAACTCATCTAGACATAGCATTCACTGTGAGGCGCACTTGACGATTTATGCATACTCCTATCATCGCTCATAAGACTATAGTTAAAAGAATTCTAAGGTATTTGAGAGGGACAAGTCACTATTTTTTTCTTTTGATCAAGTCTCCTTTGCTGCAATTAAGTAACTTTGTTGATGCGGATTGGGCCGACAGCCCATAAGATAGAAAGCCTACCGGAGAGTTTGTGGCCTTCTTAGGCAATAATATGATGTCATGGGCCTCTAGGAAGCAACATATGGTTGCTTGTTGAAGCATGGAAACAAAACATAAATCCTTGGCATGAGTGGTAGCTGAAGTATTATGGTTAAAATCTCTATTAAAGGAGTTAGATGTTCCCCCATGACAGTGTCCATTCTATGGTGGGATAACATAGGCGCCTTGTATCTAGCTGGTAACTTTGTTTTACATACTGGAACAAAGCACATTGAAGTGGATTTTCACTTTATATGAGATCATGTTAATAGAGGTGATATTCAAGTCAAATTCATGAGGCCCATGAAGCAGCTAGCTTATGAGATGACTAAAGCATTGGGGTCCACCATGTTAAAGAATTTTTGATACAAGCCCAATGTGTAGGAACCTCTGTTGAGATTGAGGGAGGTTATTGAGGAAAATGTGAAAGTTAAGGACACACAAAGCTGGAAAAGAATCCTTTCCAACTAAAAGATGGCAATTGTTTATCATGACAGAAAGGATATCTTTGAAATATGGAAAAGCATTCATAATTTAAATTTTTTCGTTAATTTTAGGATCTTTTGTAACACATGTAACTTCTTACCGCATAGATTACCTTGTATATTATGCTCTCTTCACTCGGAAAATATTGTCTATTGAAGATTTATTTTGCTCTATTAGCATTTGCCTTTTCTGCCCATTTTAGGGCAAGAGAGAGATGAGAGGTAGAGATGAGAGGGAAGAAAAAACAAATGCTGCAGCAGTAAGGACCAATAGGGGAATTAGGTAAGACAAAATTACCCCATTAAACCAGGGCCACTTGATCTGGTTCAATCGAACAGCTCTAATGAGTCTGGCTTCTAGCGATCTGGTTTCTGCCAGCTTCTGTATATATACACCTGAACCACCAAGCCATATGAAGATTTAATGACATGAAAAAACTTGAGCAAATGTTACAAAGGCAATCAGAGAAAAGCTTAAGACCATGTTTGGATGACACCTGAAATGGGGTTTTGAGAGGCAAATTGACATTTTGCCTGAGAAACCTCATAACTTGGTTTTTGAGAAACCCAATTTTGCCCAAAACCTGGTTGAAACCAGGTTTTGAAAAACCTGGCATCCCTAGATTTTTCACACAAAACATCATTTTGCGACTGGGTGCAAGCTGTAGCAACTGAAGCATGTTCATTCTCGAAGATAGAAATCTGTAGAGTTCGTGAAAAACTTATTTTAAACAATCTTTTTTAATAAAATTCCAGCTGCCCAATCCTTGGGCATGTTTCTGAAAATTACTCTAAAATTAAGATGGGTTGAGAACAGCACTATCTAATCTGGACCTAGATACAGATCCAGGCAAAGCACATGCCCATATGGATTTGAAATCACCCTTATATGTAAGTCTGGCTCTAACCCAACAATGGGTATTTTATCTCAAAATTTGCATTTGTAACCAATACATTGAATTTAGATTGTAGGATGGATGGACTGCATCAGTTTAATACACATGGCGTCTTATCTAGTACATGAAAAAATTTTGAGACATCAGCCTCTAAGAAAGCGTTCTGGAGGTTCTTGAAGAACGAAAGGGAAACTTGAAAGGAAAAAATACTAAGAAATGCCCTCTAATTCAAGAACAGAGGCACAAGATGCTACAGGACAAGACAAAATCAAACGACCCGATAATTGCTATAGATGCTTTGCTCCCCAATCAAGAGTTTCTTCTTCATCTTCTCCCTCACTTGAAGATTCTTCACCTCTCCAGCCATAAATGCAGGATGCTTACGCTGACTGCTGAACTTGGCAGCTCGACGTTCCTCCAAATTCTTCTTCAACATCTCCACTCTTTCCATGTAAGTCGTGTCGATAAGCAGTAAATCCAGGAAAAAGAAAGACTCTTTAGATAAATAGAGAGAGATTGGGCGGTTAGTGGGGGGAGGAGGGGAGTGGGGAGGAGGAGGGGAATCATGTCAAATTATTTTGTATTTGTAGATTGCTTCTGCTCAAGATAGTCTGTTGCTTCTCTCCATTCTGCTGCATCAAACCAGTGTTGTACGTATCGTTTGATATGGGGCCGTATCGTACGATACGTATCATCGTGTTTTAAAAATGTGATACGATACACCACATGTATCGAACAGTTATGATGTAAACACCTTATCGTACAATACAGTTACGATACATAACGATACAGTTACGATACGTTAATTTTTACTGATTTTTTCAGAATTTTTTCTATTTTTTTCATTATTTTTTTTTTAAATACGATATAGTTACAATACATTACGATATTTTACGATATAACATATCTTAAAGCCAGACCGATATAGCTTACGATACGCTTTTTACAACAGTGCATCAAATTGCCATAATCAACTCTTGTTAGCACCTCAACCTCTATATTTTAACCATAGACGTGCTTGCACGTGTGTTAATAAATTTGTGGTTACCTCTTCTTCCTCCAAACGATCATCAAATTCCTGTACTTCCTCCTGAATCACCTTCTGGAATTCTTTGTATTCCTCCCTGCATTGTAGAATGACTCGTTCAAATTGCAGAAAAACAAGAAAATAAAACTAAGCTCTATATGAGGACTATATCTGACCATATCCCAGAATGTCCCCACCAATCTCTCCCATTGACAATAGCTACATACCCTTGCGCTGCTCATTTCTCCAGAAGGGAGAACAAAACGTGAGAGAGAGCAACTTTGCTAGACGAGATTTTTCTCTCCCGTATATGACCAAATGCAATGGTTTCTAAAGAACAGCAAGGACAGAGCCAATGTTTCTGCATATAAGAGAATTAAAAAATGATACTGTGTACTAAATTGAATTTATTATCAAGCAGTCATAACAAATTAATAGGCAATTGCCAGAATATTCCGTGCAATACTGCAAGGGCATCTTGTCAAACAATGTTAATCTTCACTAATTTTTATACTGCTGAGCATTGCAGGAGTTGGTGGGGGTACCAGAACCCTATTAAATTAGGTGAAACCATATCACTTGGACTTGTTTACCCAATAAACCTCTGAGGGCATGTAAGAAGTAGTTTTGTCTAGAATCTAGACATAATTAATTCCACTATTGAGGATTGTATATCCCTTCGATCAAACATAGGTTAAATTTTAATGCTGAAAAACAAAAACATGTCTCTTTTCATCCCAATTCACCTTAAAATGAGGGGACTATCTACACCATCAAAATAGAGATAAAGTCATCCAGGTCAACCTTACCTTCCATGAGTTTCCCCAGTGACCATAGACACCCCCAAAGGCATGTTTAATGGGTTTGATCATCGACGCAATGGCTGAAAATTTTCCCTCCATGGTAAAATGGGGGAACTATTCTACACCAGTCAAAATAGAGATAAAGCCCATCCAGGTGAAACTTACCTTCCATAAATTTCACCAGAGATCATAGGCCCTATAAAGGGCATGTTTGACAGGTCAGACAACCTTCAGAACAGTTGAAGAAAGTCCCTCTTGTATACACTCACTACAGAGTTTCACCTTCTTCTCCTGTTTTTACATGAAAAAAGCAGAGAAAAAGTATGACTTGTAAGGTCTGACCTCTTTTTGCAGAGGGCACCTGGATGACTTATCCCACCATCAAACATGCACCAAAATTGAGGATTGACAGACACTTAAATTGTTTAAGATACAATTAGGATCATGCCTAAGAGACACGGCGCCAAAAGTTTAGTAGTTAAATGCACATGTTCAGCTATCCTAGCATAGGATCAGCATGTTTCCACCTCTCCAATTCCCAAGAAATAACATTCGCATTGATTCAAGTAGAGAGAAAGTTTGTACACCATAAGGTCCTTTGGTTAGAGGCAATATAAGAAACATTACTTAACAATAGACTTACTTGATATCAACTTTAGCAGGTTCAATACCATGAGCGCGTAGATCAGCATCTTTGTTATCAAAGAATCCTTCAGGAAGGGCTCCCTCAGCTTGCCTGGCTTCTGAACTACGAGCAGTTTTTGGTAGCATTCCGAGCTGCTGACCAGGCACACTTGCTTTGCTCTCATTTGTGTCTGATCTGCCAAGAGTTGCCTTATCTCCCGCATCATCTTTGGATAATGATGCTTGAGGTGATTTATTTGAAAGCAAAGATGGTCTTCCCCCGTCTCTCTTAACTGATTGGACATGGCTTGACTGGTAAATGTGAAGTCACAGTGCCACCCTTACTGCTTGCACCAGCAAGATCCAAACATCAGGAAGCAGAACAAATAGAAAACTTTCAGTTTATCGTACTTAGAATGCACAAAAAGCAGCCAAACTATACTAATTAGACAAGTTTGAGGGTATGAATAATGAGAAAAATAAGCTGTTAACAAAACCAGCTACAGAGCATTTTGTTTCACTTCATCAAGCATAATCTCAAATCTTAAAGACGTTTATGCATCCACAATTACCAGTAACCAAAAAAATCATATTTAATAAGTAGAAATTCAAATTGGATAAGTGTAATTGCCATCCACATTTTGTTTACACCATGAACCTTATCCTCCCAAAAGCAATTCTATTCTCAGCCTCCTTTTAGGACACATTCAGCAATGGGACAAGGGTCTATTCTGGATCCATCTCCAAACACGGAGGCAAAGCCAAAAGAGAGGACATTAATAGGAGGGAATCATGATCTTATTCTTCCATCAATAATGGAAAATGACAAAGACATCACACAACATCAAAACTGATAAAGCAAGACAAAATATTAGTACATACTCATTTTGTGGTAATTTTTTTAATTTCTTAGTTTGCTTTTCATATTCTCTTTATTGTTGACAGCCTTTTAAGTTTTAACCAATGTTGTAAAAAGCATATCATAAGTGGTATCAATCCAGCCAATAGATATGCTGTATCGTAAAATTTCGTAATACCATATGTGTATCGTAAATTTATTGTTAATTCAAAAAAAGAAAAAATAGAAAAATGAAAAAAACCAGATAAATCAAGAAAAATAAAAACTATGCTTTCTTAATGAAAAAACATGTTGTACATAATGGCAGGCTTATTATAGGTATGAAGTTACTTCACAAACGTTAATAAGTGGTCATAATATCATATGGTAACACAATGTGATCTAAGACATCAAGAAACATAATTTACAAGATGATCTACATAATAACACAGAAGTAAGTCATAATATCCATGACACATCAAAAACCAGGTTTTGCATACACTATACATCACACCACAAGATAAAATTGTTTAATGTTAGTGCAAATAACAAATGAAAACAGTTCCATTCATAATATTTATCATCTCATTCTCATTTTTATCTTTCGTAAAATATATAAACCCTTTTTATCTAAACATGATTCAATCATCCATGCATAAATCTGCCATCAAATTAACGATTTCATGGTGAAACTGATTATTCCTTTTGAAAATTGCCACAATCTTCCCCTCCTTCAACTATTAGATATGTTCAGAAATGAAGAGGGAGGCAAGTTTTAAAAATTAGTTTGAAAAAGGGTGGTTTTAACCCCATATTTTTCATAATAGACATGTATCGTGCGATATGGGTGTATCACCTTGTATCGTCCGATACAGGCTATGTAACACACCACCTGTTTGTGATAGTGGTGTATCATATTGTTAATTTAAAAAGCAACAGTATGTATCGTACGATATGGCCCCATATTGTACGATATATACAACACTGCTTTTAACTATTACATCTTTATAGGATTAATTATCAACAAAGTTTTGAGCATGTTCTTGGACATTCTATCTTAATCCTTCTAAATCATGGAGATTCTTTTACTTCACCACTCATGTTGGAAAGCTTTTGATCCTTTCTTGGTGTTCATCGGGGTATGTGTCTGTGACTATATATATATATACAAAACATTTAAAAACCAGACTAAAAACACCATGCAATGGAAGCATTAGCAACAATTTATGGTATAAGGATGGTGTATGGTGATTTTAGCAATGGCTTACATTGCATTTAACCATGCTTTTAAATATTTAGTCATTCGGGAACATCTGGTGGTTGGCAGATTTCTCTTTTCCTATATATACATATTTATAAATCTGGCTCTGGTACCAATTTCTAATGTGTGCTTCTCCATGGGTGTTCTCTTTTTTTTCATCCTTATTCTGTTTTAATGTTGGTTCTACTGTATAATCCCTTTGCCTAAACCTAGATTCTTGAGGTGTTACCTATTGACTGCATTTATGGGTAATTTTCCCCAACAGCAACTCTAGCCTAAGTAAATACTTTACCCTTAGAACTTTGGTTTCTTTTAAGAGATATAGAATGAAAATGAGGTACAATATTGCACATAGCAAGTAGCAAAAGGCCGACATGCATATGCAGAGTAACAGAAACAAGGAGAGGAAATATAATAAGAAAATTTATAGAGAAGTACTGATCAACTCCATTATTTGAACTTTAAAAGTTGTACATCCTCTCTTATGAAGAGAGGTACTGCTAACTAAAGAGGCGTTTTCCATCCCAAGAACAAATTCACACAGGTGAGAGTTTCCCTTCACACAATTAGGAAAGGGAGAGAACAGAGCAAAAAACCATGGATGACAACTCTATATTCCTGATTTGAGGCCCCTCCCCATCAGCCAAGTACCTCTATTTATGTATCCTTAATGAGATCTCTTGAGGCTGCTGGCATCTTTATGGTTGATATCTATCTTCTAATATCTTTTGCATTATTGGAAACAAACAATGAATTTTTGAAGCCAAGCAACTCCTTATCCTTATTCGAGACCACATTATTTGTCATTATCAATAATTACTTTTACTTATACACAGCTTTTTCGCTTTTGCGGTAGAGAGTGAGGGGATAAGATTTTATTCAATTATTGTTTTCTTTTGACAAGTGTGCCAAATACAACCAAACAAAGTGCATTGAAATAGGGTCTTGTGATCCACTGACAATGACCACTTTTCTTTTTGGGCTACATTCTTCTAGACACGTCAATGCTACATTGACATGTTGTCCAAAAAGGAATCAGATTCCTGTTTATATTGACCATGAAAATTGGCACGTGAAAGGGTGAGTTGTCGGCATCCTCTTGTCGTAATCATCCTTTTGACGGTGAAGGTTTTGGGCCATCTTTGATTTCACCTATCATCAATTTTCTATTGCACATGCATCAAGTTCCTGTCAGGTGTCTGATTAATTGACAATAGGTTTTGTTTGTTTCTTCTGAATTTAAGAGGTCTCCACGGTCTATAGGATCGACAAACCATTGGAGTTGCACTAAGGTTGTGGCGTCTTTCTCTTTGTATGTGTAATAATCATTGCACACCTGCTACTAGAGGACTGGTGCCACCAGATTCCTCTTTCTGTTTGGGTTCTTGTAGTGTTGACCAAGACCTTCATGCCTAAAGCTCAACTATGATGAAAAATTTTTCATTGTGTCCTCTATATGAGGATACAACTTTGGTTTCTATTTGACATCAAATGTTAGCTAGAAATCTTTGCCTACTAGGCCAATTTAGATTAAATGAATGCTTGTTTTTTTCTTTCTAGGATTCATCTGGAAGCTTTATCAGCTCTGGTGCTGTAGAGAAAATTTTAAGAAAAACAATTGAGTCAGCAGTAAAACCAAGGTTGCCGGTAGTAAATTCTTTTACCTCTTGTTCCGGTTCTGGTGGTAATAAGCTGATTTCTTCAAAAGATGGTGAAAAATGGGTATTGAGCCAAATTGAAACCATGTATGTCTAAATTCTGGATGGCTTCCTTGAAGACATATAACTCTGGATAAATGCTAGAGAAATCAGTTAACAATTCTTCGATTGGACCTTCCATCAAGAGTTTAAATAACTCACCTAAGGTTTCAATATATTTGTCGACTGGTTCAGGTGTTTGGTTTATTTTAGCCAAAATCTTTGAAAGGTATATTTTTGTTGGGGTGTCAAAAATTGTCTTCACATTAAGCTGACTTTCAGAGGTTCCAGCCTCTTGTACTGACTTCTGATTTTGTCGCGAAAGTTGGGTTTTCTAGGTCGTAACTGCCCCTGTTTTGGCCAATGTTGCCCTTTTTTCCTCTACTGCGTGTAGGAGGTCCATTGCTTAATCGAGTCGACTGGTGTGCTCTGAATACTTATCCAGGCATTCTACAACAAGTTTTTGTCATTCTCTACAGAAACCAACGAGCATATTAATGGCCTTAAGCAGAATATGCCAAGAAAATATCCCTAAAATTGAACCATCTCCTTGCATAAGATTTTTTTCCTATTTCATGGAATTGAGCTTAAAATTTTACAATAGGCTGACAGTCAGTTCTAATAGAAATTGTTTTTTGAGAATGAATAATTCAAAGGATTTTAAAGAATATGATATTGCTAATAATTTTGTATCTATGGACGAAATATTCCCTTTTAACATGAATTTTCCCGAGGCATATTGGCATATTTCTTCTACGGCTTTTGAATCATAGTTTGAGGGTTTAGCCAATAAAATGACTCCCCAACCAAAGTGTAAGCCATCTGTTTGGATTACCACATAGTCTAAGCAAAGTGGTCATAATGGTTTGAGTTGGCTAACCAACTATTTGATTTTCTTAACTTGTTCTATGTCTTCTTGATTGAAGAAGAAAACACCCTTCTTCTAAGTTTTGAACACAAGCCTGCTACTAACATAACTGATGTAACTAGGGAATATATGGGTGTGTATAGTTTAAGATACCTAAAGATTGTTGGAGTATCTTTTATCTTCTATTTTCTCAGGGAATTCTTTAATTATCTATGTGGTTGTAAGATATACCCATTTCCTATCTCCGTTCCAGAGAACTTTATGTGAGTTGAACTAACTTCACTTTCCATGAAAGCAGAAAGATATTGTGAATCCAAAAGGGTCTGGCAAACCTGACTTTGATTTTTCTGTTTACCTTGTCCTTTCACAAGATATGTGCATTCACACTCCTCTGGCAATTTTTTGGCTATGGGTCCCACCAAGCTTCACAGGCACTTTGGATGGCTTGGAAAGTTAGGTCAAGGGTTTATGATAAATTCCATCTATGCTTACATCACATAATAATTATAAACCAACTTTTAGATATGACTACGCCTTCATGGCAGCCTCTAGATGAATATCTAAATGACTTACACGTAAAGTAGGACATGAAAAAAGTTGTGTTAGACAATGGTGAGTAATTGCAGCACATTGCAAACACCTTAGTAGGTGTTGTTATCTTGGTTAAAAAGACACAACCAAATAAAAAACATGGTCACTTTAATTGTTTCTGTTGAATATTGGAGGAAGAAAGGGGTGAGAGAGAGAGAGAGAAAAAGAGAGGAAACTTTTTTATTCCATTCACAAACCCTAATCTCATATTAAAAGAGATTAAGCTGTGTTACCAAATTTACAAATTTAGCACACTAAACATAAGATAACAATTAAGTGGACCCATTTCAACTTTCTAATATTTCAGAAAGCATCTGCTTGACTCCTAGAAGTATTTAATACTCTCCCTCAAGCTGGAGCATAGATATCAATAGGGCTGCACACGAGCCGAGTTGAGCTCGAGCTTGCCTAGCTCGAGCTCGAACTCGACTCGAACTCGAGTCGAGCTCCCTGACACAAGCTCGAGCTCGAACTCGACTCCCTTAACTCGATTAACTCGAGCATGTCTTGTTTCTTTAAGTTTGTTTATGTCAACTCGTTTAACTCATTTACGACATGGTACAAGTAGAAGGGCAAAATGCAGGCAAACAAAATCCACAGTGCCCAAGCACCAATTCAAACTCAACCAGGAAGATGTTTCTCAAACAAAACGAAATTTAAGGAAGGGATTCATTACTGTTTTGTGAATTTTCTTGATCAATGCCATCGGCTTCCTCTTCAGACCTCTCTGGAACCTACACGTTTGACAAAAAGATCAAAAACCATATAAAAAAGAGAGATAGAGAGAGGAGGACGGAAAACAGAGTGCGAGAGCCGAGAGATACACACTGTCTTCGAGCAAGGGCATGGAAGAGTCCTCAATGGGCATGTCAAGGAGGGCATCGAGCTTGAACGTCCTCCTCTTCATCTGTCTGCTGGCGACCTCCATCTCGACATCCACCTGCAAAAAAAGCCCTAAACTTGTATGGCAGAACTTCAAAAAAACGTTAGGGTTTCAGGGAAAGGCGAGAAGAGAGACTAACCTGTAATGGCCGGACTCTACCGGATAGTGGTCATGGCGTGTGCGGCGGTGAGTCGGTGCGACCGTGGGCAGTAGAAAGGTTTCTGTCAATGAGGGCTTTTGTCTGAATCCCTCAGCGTTGAGAGACCCTCAACGAGGGTTCTCTGAAACCCTCATTCAAGAGGGTTTGGTTCTCATTCAAGAGGGTTTCTTTGGAAGCCTCGTTGAGGGCTTCAGAGAGATCATCAACGAGGGCTGTTGAGGGTTTCTTTGAAACCCTTAGAGAGAGAGAGAGAGAGAGAGAGAGAGAGAGAGAGAGAACGGGGGGAAGTCGAACTGACAATGTTAAAAATGAAGAAATGACAATGTTAAAAATGAAAACGTAAAGAACAAAAATTGTTTAACCTAAATCGGTGAATTGGTGGCTCGATGAACCGGTTCATATAATGAAGTGAAACGATTTTCAATAATCGAGCCGAGCCGAGCATAAACGAGTCGAGTTCTTACAACTCGAACTCAACTCGTTTAATGTTTTGAGTATAAGTTTAAACTTGAACTTGACTCGTTTATAAACGAGTCGAGCTCGAGTCGAGTTTTTCCGAGCGAGTTCGAGTCGAGTCCGAGTTGGCTCGACTTATTGTGCAACCCTAGATATCAATCATGCTCAGCTTGTTACATCCTCTCAAGAAATCGCTGATGGGGAGAGCCTTAGTAAACATATCAGCAGCTTGATCTTCAGAAGAGACATGAATAGTGCTAATGACTCCTTCTTGTACCAACAAATGTAATAACAATCCACTTCAATGTGTTTCGTCCTCTCATGGAAAACATGGTTATTTGTAATGTAGGTTGATGCTCTATTATCACAATACATCTTCATTGAGAGTTTCACTAAAATCCCTAATTCTAAAAGCTCTGATTTTACCTAAGACATTTCCGCCATAGTTTGGGCCATAGCCCTATATTTAGACTCAACACTAGATCTAGCAACCACATTATGTTTCTTACTTCTCTAAGAAATAAGAATTCCACTGACAACGACGTAAAAACCTGTAGTAGATCTCATGTCATCTACGGACTCTACATAATGAACGTCACTATATGCTTCTATGTCCACATTCTCCCTTTTTCAACCATAACCCCTTTCCTTGGGCTGATTTCAATTATTTTACCACCATTAGAGCAACCTCCCAATGATTTTTTTCAGGTTTTTTCATGAATTGACTTAACTTGTTCATGACAAAGCTAATGTAAGGTCGAGTGATGGTCAAGTATAAAAGTTTTCCTATCAAAGATCTGTAAGAACGAGAGTCAAAAGCCTCTGAGTCATCATCATGAATATGAATTCGAGGATTTATAGGAAGTGTAGTAGGTTTGGCTTCCAATAACCTTGTTTCCTGCAGAAGATCAAGAACATATTTCCTCTGAGACATCACCATTCCTTTATCACTACGAGTCACTTCAATACCAAAGAAATAACGAAGCTGACCAAGATCTTTTGTGAAAAAGTGTTTCTGTAGAAACTCCTTTGTCTGAGCTATCTCTTGAATACTTTCTCTAGTGAGGACTATATCATCAACATAGACAATCAATATCACTATACCATAACTCCCTCGCTTGATAAACAACGAGTGATCAAGCTGGGATCTTTGAAATCCACATCGAGAGACAACCTCACTTAGCTTATGAAACCATGCACAGAGACTTTGTTTAAGCCCATGGATAACCTTTTTGAGTTTACATACATTGGAACACTCTCCCTGTCATTGAAACTAGGTGGTTGTCGCATATAGATTGTTTCAAAAAGATCACCTTATAGAAATGCTTTTCACATCAAGCTGAAAAAGAGGTCAATCCTCCTGAATTGCAAGAGATATAATTAGGTGAATAGTACCTAACCATGCCACCAACAAAAACGTCTCAAAGAAGTCCACCCCATAAATCTGTGTATAGCCTTTAGCAACAAGACGAGCTTTGAAGCACTTTATAGAACCATCAGAGTGATATTTGATGGTCAATACCCATTTGGAGCCAACAACATCACAATTCATCGGTGGGTCCAGTAGGTCCCAAGTCTCCCTAGAAAGAAGAGCATCCATTTCCTCCTACATGGCTTGCTTCCATCGTGAATTTAACAGGGCTTGGTGGTGAGAGGTTGGGAATAGTGTGACTAGCCATAGCTCGATCAAACTGTACCAAACTTGTGCTCAAATGGTCCACAGAAATTGAGTTAGAGATCAGATGCCTTGTGCATTGTTGTTGTCCCTTGTGATTGACAATAGATAGATCGTCTGCAAAATAGTCATCATTTCTTCCTAAGTCAGTCTTATCATTGGAACTTACCTCATGAGAATACTTTGGTGGGCTGTTTGGAGAGGGACCTTGACGCCGAGTGTAGACTATTGGAGGATTAAAAAAATAGTCACATGACAGTGGTTGAGAGGAAGGGATCGACTCAAGTGGTACTGGGGGAATCAGAAGAGGAATAGGCATGCGTAGCTCAGTCACAACAGTATTTGGAGTGGAAAAATAAGGACAAGAATCAAAGAATGTAACATCCACACTGACAATCTCATTCTTGTTTTGGGGATCAAAACATTGATAGCCTCTTTGATTGGTAGAATATCCAATAAACACAGATTTGATAGCTTGGGCAACAAGCAGCAAGTTTGTTTTTGTTTGGGCCCAAGATGTGTACAAAGCAAGTACACCAAAAAACTTTGGGAGGTATATGAAATAATGGTCGATTTGGATATAGTATTTGAATGAGAATGTGTTTTTGGATGACAGACGAGGGCAATCTGTTGAAGAGATAGCATGCAGTAAGAATAGCATCACCCCAAAAGTAGTCAGACATATGAGTATGCAACATGAGGGTGCGGACCACATTTAGAAGTTGTTGATGTTTGCGTTCAGCAGCACAATTTGTTGGGATGTGTAGGGACATGTATATTATGGTCGAATCCTATGATTAGCATAAAATTGAAATAAAATTGAAGATTTAAATTCAAGTGCATTATCAGTGTGAATATTTTTGACAATAACACCAAACTGAGTTTTTATTTCATTGACAAATTTTTGAAGAATATAGATGACTTCAAACCTGTCTTGTAACAAAAATACCCAACTGACTTTAGAAAAATCATCAACCAAAACAAGGTAATACCAAAAATATGAATGAAAGAAAACACAACTTGGACCCCAAACATCAACATGCAAAAGATCAAAAGGACTTTGACTTGAAGGGAAACTACTACGTGTATGCTTGACTAACTGGCATGCATCACATAAGAAAAACTCTGATGCAGGAATATCTAGAAAAATGTGACGAAGCTTGGACACAGAAGGATTACCCAGTCAGAGATGCCACTGCAAAGGAGAAGGCTTCAACGTGAAAGAGAATGTAGCAACATCTATAGAGTCAGAAAGGAAATAGAGCCCCTCCCATTCATGGCCACCACCAATCATCTTCCCAGTTTGTAAGTCCTGAAAAGAACATGAACCAGGATAAAAAATGACTCTACACTGTAAATCTCTATCCAACTGATTAACAGATAACAAGTTAACAGGAAATCAAGGAGCATATAACACATGTGTAATGGTGCCAAAAGGTGTGAGATAGATATCACCACTGGCCATAATATGGGACAACTTTCCATCAGCTAACCTAACTTGTGGTATAGTGAACCTAGTAAATGATAAAAACATTTGTAGCTGATTAGAACAATGCCTAGAATGCTCCTGAGTCAATCATCCATATCATACTTGGGTCACTGGTAGCAGCACCAACAGAGAAAGTTGAGTCTATTGCAGCTGTGCTGGTCGAGGCAGGGGTAGACCTTTAAGCTAGAACCAAATCATATTTTTCCTTGCATAAGTTAAGAGAATATGATGGAGGTATAGAAGAACAGGTAGGAGACTCAACCATAGAAGCTGTAGCGTACGAGAAATTTGCAGTAGATGAAGAAGACCCTTTTCCTGCATTCGTTCTTCCTCCACCATGTCCTACAGAATGGAGATGGGCATGCTTGTCCCAACAACGGTCATCTAAATGCCCTAGTTTACCGCAATAGGAACACTGAAATCTACTGCGTCCTGCACCATGTCTCTTAGTTCCAACAAAAGAACTAGGGCCACATCCTCCTAACATCACAAGTGCAGAGATTGGTGTGTCATGAGTAGACTGAGTAAGAGTGACTGCAAGACGACTCAACCTATTATAAGTATCAACTGAGTCTAGAAGGTCACTGCCTGTGAGAATTTGAGATTTCGCCACACAATACACTAAAGATAACCCAGAAAGAAACTTTACTACCATACCGGTTTCAAAATGTGATGCATAAGAGTGCTTGCAAGGTGGACAAAGTGGTTTTAACTGTTCATATGGAGTAGTCAATGTAGCAAAATATTGTGTCAGATCTTGATCTCCTTACGATATGTTACAAAGCTCTTCTTTTAGTTGTAAAATTTTAATAACATTAGTGGCATGCGGATATGTCTTCTTCAAGAAAGACCACATATCTCTAGCTCTGTTGTAGTATGCAATTGTTGGAGCTATACGAGATTCTACATTGTTCATGATCCATGACATAAGAATGTTATTGTCTTCATCCCATGTAGCATATTTTCCCTTTTTCTCAAAAGGTTCATCTTCTTTAAGAATATATTTCTTCTAATGACCAGCCACAGACATCATAAAAACCCTAGACTAGATTTCATAATTTGAACCATCAAGTTTGATTATGGTTCCATAGGAGAAGGAGTTATCAGCCATCTTGTATTCATTAGACCCTTCTGACCAACTACCGTCAGCCATAGGAAACAATAATTGTAATATAACACGAAGACCACAACCAAATGATGTGCAACAAGTTGAACACAAACACAAAAATAGCAAACTATTTTCCGACATAGATAGCAGGCAGCACTTTCAGATGTAGATAATAGGCAACAAACAAGCACAGGTTTGACAGCAGAGAAAAAACTGTCTCGCTTCAACGATGCAGAGAAAAAACAAAAACCTGCCTACTCCATACGATTTCAAACCTGTCTCACTTCAACAATGCAGGGAAAAACTGAAACCTACCAACATGACATACCTTTGCCTGTGGGAATCCACTAGGCACCACATGACTAAACAGATCATACTGCCCTAGCAGATCAGACGTTCTCTTCCCTAAACATCTTCCATGGTAGCCCCTAAGTTATATTTGATGTTGCAGCAAGGTCTGATCTGATCCACCATTTCAGAGACGTGATCTGGCCCAAACTGGTTCAACAGCAGCAGCTTAACAACTGCAACAACTTTCAGCAACTTAACGACAGCAACATCTTTCAACAACTTAAAGATTGCAACAGCAACACAAGGGTACTAATCATGTTTCTACATGCTAAACATGATTAGCCCCTTTCCACCAACCAATCAACTTGCTTGTTTTGTAAACAACAAGAACCCTAGGTGTGAAACCCTAGTTTGGAGAAAGAGAAGAGAAATGAGAGAAGGAGGGCACCCTCGGTGTGAAACTCTAGATCACACAACCCTAGGTCCGTTGCTTTGATACCATGTTTAATATTGGAGGAAGAAAGGGGCGAGAGAGAGAGAGAGAGATAGAGAGAGAGAGAGAGAGAGAGAGAGAGAGAGAGAGAGAGATAGAGAGAGAGAGAGAGAGGAAACTTTTTGATTCCATTCATGTAATCCTAATCTCGTATTAAGAGAGATTAGGATGCGTTACCAAATTTATAAATTTAGTCCACTAAACATAAGACAACAATTAAGTGGACTCATTTCAACTTTCTAATATTTCAGAAAGCCTCTACCCGACTCCTAGAAGTATTTAACAGTTTCACTGATTAATTACGCACTCATTGATTTTGGTGAATAATTTGAATCAGTTTGAGCATGTCTATTTGTGTAATGTCATTTAATTGTTTCCAACAGTAAACTGAACTTGACTTTAGGGATTGCATCAAAAACATGGTTTTTGTCATCCAAACAAAAACCACGTTTAAAAAGTAAAATCCTACTTTTTCTATTGTCATCCAAATAAAAAAACCGTGTTTTAAAACCTGGTATAGAAACTAGGCTCTTCACCAGGTTTTGAGGGCTATCATCCAAACACCCCCGAGGGCATGTTTGGGAAGATGCTCAAAACGTCGTTTCATCCCCAAAATGATGTTTCCCTTCCTCAATGTCATTTTGGGGACGTTTGCTGAGCACGAAACCAGGTTTTCATGCAGGTTTTGACTTCATTAAGGTTAAAGAATCAGACTTAAAGATAAATAGATATAAATTTTTACAAATGCAAAGAAAAAATATGTTGCAGAGATATGATTTGAACCCATGACCTCACCGGGGAGGATGGGGAGGGGGGGGGTGGGGGGTTGTTGTGGTGGGGTGTGGGTGGGGGGGGTGAAAACCCATTTTTGGGTTTCATGGCAGAAGAGGTTCTTCTTCACTTTTTGTGTGTTGGGCATGATGGGCAGCCGCGAAGAACCTTATCTGGTTCTAAGACAACAATTTTTGGGCATGATGGGCAGCCCAAAAGACCCAATGTTCGAATCTCTAAAAATATTTGGTTTTTGGAATGCTTCAAAAAATAAGGTTTTATTTTGGAATAAGAGAAAGGGATTCGCCCGTCGGTTATGAGGATCGACCGTTCATGGTGCCTTTACTGGGGATAATAAATCCAAGGGCTATCCATATTCTTCATGCATTTCATTTTGTCTTAAACATCTTTTTCATTCTAAATGTGGTGTTGTATTTAAGAAAAAGTTGAAGATTTGATGTTTCAAATTTTTAAAAAACTTTTTGAAAAATCACTTGAGTATAAAATGTTTTGATTTGAGAAAATCTTGAGTTGAGAAATCTTTACAAATATTATTTGGAAAGCTTGAGAAATTCTTTTTGAAGTGAATTTAGTGTTCTCTTAAGATTTTAAGTAGCTTTGAGGTTTTGCTCTAATTCCATTACTACATAGTTAGAGCTCCATCTCATCTGGATTAGGTTCTTTTGGAGAGGTGCTTGTGATCATAAATGATGTTAAGTGAGTGTGAATGCATGAATGCATTGATCCTACCAGATTAAAGGGAAATAATTCATTCCTACCATAATATTCATTTAGGAGCATTCCTACCATCACATACATCTAAGTTTCTCATTTTTATTTATAAGATTGTCATAAATATTGTTATGAAAAGAGAAAAGTTTTTGAAAATGGAATGAAGTTGTAGACCATCAAGTATGATTCTAATATTGGGTCATTACTTGATTTTTTGTCTTGATGAAGTTGACAAATAGTAAGTTAAATCCTTTGATCTTTGGAGAAAAATATCTAAAAGAATAGAAAGACGAAATACTCCCATAAAGAAGGAGAGAATACGATTTAAAGATCACTAAATGAAAGATTTTAAAAGAGGGGGAGATACGTATCTTTATATGTATTTTATATGTATATACGTACATATATATACATATATATACACGTATGTATGTGAAAGCGTTTGAAAATGAAGTATTAAATTAAATAGAGAGAAAAAAGAAGTTCTTAAAAGAAAGAGAGAGAGAGAGAGAGAGAGAGAGAGAGAGAGAGAGAGAAATGCACATATACGTGTACATACTATCACACATACACATATATGAAAGTTTATAAAAAAAGGATATTGATTTGAAGAGAAAGAGAAATTTTAGAGGAAAAGAAATAGAGAAATATATATAAGAAATTTGTAGAAGAAGACATTTAACTTAAAGAAAAAAAAAAGATTCTAGAGAGATAAAATAGAACAGATATATAAAAGCATTCATGTGTATATAAAAATTTGAAAAATAAAATGTGGAAACATAGAGAGGAAATGATAAAAAACATCATCATGTGCACATATACATATGTAACATGTATATATGTATGTGTCTTCATAAGATCAAAAATCAAGAAATGACTTAAAATATCCGACTTCAATTTTTATGTAGGCCAGAGAGGAACTTGGGCTCATGCAAGAGACTAAGCTAAGTCATGGATTTAGTATTGAATAGTCTCGGTATCTTGATGAAGGTGAGGCAAAAGAAGTCATCAAAGTGTCACATCGAGGAGACTGCGGGGACCATGTTGGTTACCAAACCCTCACTTATAGCCTACTATGCAAAAAGATTCTTACTAATTCATCAAAAAATGTAAAGAATGTCAACTGCATGCTCCAATATCCATGCACCAACCTTTCACTTGCATTTTGTAACATCTCCTTGGTTGTTTTTAATGTGGGCATTCGACGTAGTCAGACCAATATCCTCGGAAGCTTCTAATGGCCATAAGTATTTTCTTGCTGCTACGAACTATTTTACCAAGTGGATAGAAGTCGTCACACTCGGAACAATAGAAAGACATCACGTAGTGTCTTTCATTCACAAAAAACTTCTTTGCAAATTTGGAGTCTCTCATGATACAGTATCTGATAATGAGACTCATTTCAAAAATGAAAAGATGAGGCAGTTATGCAGTAAATACTGTATCATGCATCATTTACTTCCAAGGTAATGGGCAAGCAGAGGCCACCAATAAGATCCTAATCTGCATCTTGGAGCGAACAATAGAAACTTGAAGAAATTGACTCAAAAAGATGTGTAATGCTCTATGGACATACGCACCACTATGAGAACTCCAACAAATGCTACTCCAGCGGAGCTAGTCTATGGAACGGAAGTGGTTCTACCATTACATGTACTAAAACCCGCTTTGAAGTTTGCTTCTCTCATAGAGCTACCTCTAAATCAATATCAGCAGAAGAGTCTAATGCAGCTTGATTTGCTAGATAAAAAGAGGCTAAAGGTGGTGGAGCACATTGAAACCTATCACCAAAGGGTGGCCTTACCCCGTAATTCATACCAATTGAATGTTGATGGGGTAGAACTTGATGATCTTGTTAATGCTCTTCACCTCAAGAAACTATACACCTAGTTCTCTTGCATTCACTTTCCAATCATTGACAAATATTTGTGTTTTTCACATTCAATCTACTATTTATTTTGGATTATTCCCAATCGTAAAACATAATTATTACACTGGGACATTTTTTTATTTTATTATCGATCAAAACTTGAGAGCAACCCATGCAGGTAAGGGGGTAAACCTACAATGTAAGGCAACCCATGCAGGCAAGGGGTAAACCTGCAATACAAAGCAACCCACTCAGGTAAGGGGCCAAACCATGGAGAGTACTTCTTTTCATACTAGTCAAAAGTCTTGCTAATGTAATAAATTGCATACTCGATGTGACTTCCTTTCTCATATTGTGCCAAAAGTCACCACATGCTGACTCATTCACTGTAATGTAAAGCAGCAATGGTCTTCCCAACACTGAGGGTTTTAGAATTGATGGATTTAGGAGGTATTTTTTGATCTTTTCAAATGACTGTTGGCACTCAAAACCTCATTCAAACTTGACGCCTTTTCTCTTGACGCCTTTTCTCAGCAGTTGGTTGAATGGTTCACATCTCATTGCCTCATTGCTATACTAGAAATGAATCATCTGATGGATTGGATTCGCCCTTGCAAACTTCGCAGTTCCTTGATATTGGTCGGTAGTGGCATATCGATGATTGCTTAGCTTTGGTAAGATCTATCTTGATCCCTTTCTTACTAACCATGAAACCCAAAAATTTACTTGATTCAACCCCAAACATGCATATTTGAGGATTCAAACGAAGCTTGTACTGTAAGAGTCTCTCAAACACCTATGCGAAAGTTTCAATGTGATCTTCTCTTGCCTTAGACTTAATTAATATGTCATCGATATATGCATCCATAAGTTTGTGTATCTGGTCATGAAAGATAGCAGTCATAGCTCTTTGATAAGTTGCTCCAGCATTCATTTAACCCAAATGACATCACTGTGTAATAGAAAGTTCTCAAAGGGGTGGTAAAAATGGTCTTTGGCTGATCCTTGACTGCTAATTTTATTTGGTTATATCCCGAATATCTATCCATAAGAAAGAACATGGCATAACTTGTAGTATTATCAACCAATAAATCAATGTTTGGACCAAAATTCTAAAATTCCATTTGAGGTATTGAAGAAGAGTAGATAAGATTCCTTGTACTTCGTGGATCCAAGGTCATCTCAAAAGCAAGTTATATGATGGAGGTATATCCACCACATGGAATGTAATACAATGACTGGTACGTTCAATGATCACGTCCATGTTGAGGGTATCTTTGCTATTCATGCTTTAGCCATCATATCCGTAGATCTTAGTATCATCAGGGCGATACTTGTCTTCATAAAATCCCAAAACTTTGGCCATCAGATCAGGAAAAGTATTTAAACAACTTCCTCCATCAATCAATACATGTGGCACAATCATCTTATTAACTTGGACGACAATGTAAAGAGCATGGTCATAATAATATCCCCATTTCCAGATGTCCTTTTTTGAAAAGGTAATTGACTGGTCCTTAGAGGCTTGAATCCAGTCTTCTTCAATCATTCGTGCTTCCAAGGGAAAGACATCATCCAAGTGGCATGCATCATCGTTCGATGAGTCATTTGATGATTCATCATCACCGCCTCACAAGATAAAAGTTTTTGGAATTATGGTAGGTTTTTTTCATGAACTTTCTGTCTTGTTGTTCATCATAGTAATAAAATCTAGAGGTTTCTTACCTTGATTTGTCATCATGATTTTATGTGAATTGCTTCCATCACAAGGTCAATTGTGCTCCTACGGATGATATGAGAGTGGAGTGTCTATGGTGATCGTGGCTATTCTTGTCTTCCCGTGATCAGGAAATGGATTCATTAATACCTCAAGGATGCTATCATCATTAACCTTGAGGTCCTTATTGATGAAATCTTAGATAATGTTTATGAGGACAAAACAATCCTCAGTGTCATGACTAGGGGCATGATGAAACTTGTATAGTTTTTTTTTATTATCTCTCATCATTTTCAGAGGCTCTGACATTTTTGGCAAAACAATAGTTGCTTTGGCAAGTAGATACTCTAGGATCTTCTCGTGAGATTGACTGCGAGGAGTGAACTTCCTATCATAACTCATGCCTGGTGTTTGTTCTTCCCTTCTTCATTTTTCTTGGACAATTGTGTGTTCTTTTTGTGGTTGGCTTCTTTGTCATACTTATAACTATTGCCATTGTCCTTTCGAATGTCGGCATTAGCTATGAAGTATGTGGGAAACTGTGTACTCCCATCCTTCTTACCGTTTTCTTTGTACTTAGGAGCAATGATTCCATCAAAACCGTCTTCTTCAATTCCTTCCTCTATTAAATCTACTTGTTTAATCAATTCGGCAAAGGTCTTGATTGGACTATTGTGTATGAGACTTTTCAAGAGATGGGTGAGATTTTTCCTGATGAGTGACAAAGTCTGTGTTTCAGAAATGGGCTCCTTTAACTTGTTGCATTGAATTCTCCATTTTTAGCTATGTCACCAAGGTGCGAGGTGCGGGTGCGAGTACGGCACATCTCAAAAATTGCGGTGCGGCGACGGTATTTATTAAAATTATTAATTTATTTATAATATATTAATATATATATATATATATATATATATATATATATATATATATATATATATATATATGACAAAAAATTGTAAACATTATATGTAATATATATTATATGAGATTCAAACAAATATCCAAACTTAGGTATATGCTTTAATAAATAACATCCGATCCCACAAAGTTTATATTACCGGATCGGACTAGGGCAAGTAATATCTGATAGGAGGCCGTCAGGACCCAATTGAGGATACAGCCTTCACCTTATGGGCAGATTTGCTTGCCTAGAGATTTCTTATAGGTTTGGAAACAAAATTCAGATATTTGAAATTCACTCTAATTTAATTCAACTAGAGATTGAAAATCTAATCACTACATATGGATCCATAACTTTAATTATGGGTTTCTAGTCCGTTTGAAATCCATTCCAGTTTAATGAAATTAGGGATTGAAAATATGACCATTGCACCTGGATCTAGAATTTTAATTCCTTAGGCCAGTTTGATGCCTTGGAAATGTAGAAATAGAATGAAGTTTACAGAAACTTATTTCCTAGAATCGTGGAAATGAATGGTGTTTTGAAATTTTCTTAAAATTATTTAGGCATATAGGAAATGTTTATTAAAGGATGTCTGACTATTTTAAAAGTATATGTAAAAGGGTGGGGTGGAATGA